>NC_056727.1:1029289014-1029321514 GCF_019279795.1 Protopterus annectens | reverse complement strand
CTCATCAATGTGCTGCAGACAGTATACATTTGTGGACAGAGTGAAAAGGGGATGTGGGATTGATCTGACCATGTAAATGTGTTTCATGATTGGGAGTCAAATGAGCATACCTGTTGAATTAATCCACCAGTGATACAATTGCTCCACCTTCACACCCACACATTGATTGTTGTGATATTAGAACTCCCTACCTATCTAAATATGCAATCAAGAGGACAAAGTACTTAAAGCATGTGCCACCACAGAAGTGTGACTTTTAAAGTATGAGAGTGCATTTCATAGTCAATGATATCAGTGTGGTGTTTCAGAGAAGATGATGTTGGCAGAGGGGTCTGACTTTAATGTAGACTCATCCTACAGTGTAAATGTACTTCTAGACTACTACTTTATTTAGGCAACCAGTAGTTAAGGTCATATTTACACAACTCCATACACACGGACAGACACACATACAACTTGACTACTGTGAGATTAGAACCCTTTACCTATCTATTGACATAATCTAGAAGACAGGGTACTTAACACAAGTGCCACCACACATGTCTGAGTTTTAAATTGTCCCAGTGCAATGTAAGTAGGATTAGCGTCTTAGTCTGTGTTAGATAAGATATTCTGATGTTAAAGGCTTTGTGCAAATCCATATCTGTTGACATGACACAGGAAGTCCAATGTTATGATCAAAAATTAATACATGCTGCTGACTTTATCAGCTATGCTATCATTCATGTATACTGCAGAATTGAGACTGACATGTACCTACCTGTCTTGTGTACATGAGACACACACACTTGTGAAAGACAGGATGGGCAATGAATCATTCATGGATCATCATGTTATGATGATGGTATGCAAATCTTAATGAATGATACTGGCATTAGCAGTGCTATCTGCTCATCCATGCACAATGTGGACTGTCATTACCAAGAAAAACTTAATGTTTCAATGTAGAAGGAATAAAAACTGATGAGCTGTGCATGTCCAGGCTGTATGTGGTTGTATATTATTTGTAAGTGTCAATGCTGAATTACAGATCCAACTGTCCAGAATGAAGTGTTCAGTTAACAACACAGATCACTGCTTTTCGCATGAGTACATTAAACAATTTCAATGTAATTAAGTAATATTATCCATTAGCAATACTTATTTTTATTGCAAACGTCTTCCTAAAGCATAATGCATAGAAATGTATTTGTCCAGATGCTGGCAATGTGTTATCGCATGTGTGATTATACTTTGAAGTGTTGAACTCAGACTGTAAAGTAAAAGTGTTTAGGGTGTTCACTGGTGCTTCCTGCCCAACTTTGCACAAATAAGAATTATAGAGGAAATTTTTGGTTCCTATTATATGTACAACAGATCTGTTTTATATTAACATATTGCATACATATGCTCCACATGTATTTTACCTTTCCATATTAACTCGAAAGCTTCATTCAAAATGAAGGGCTGTGCTTGCCTCCCTCACTTGCGCAATGGTACATTGCAAGCAATCTGGCTTAATGTTGAAGGAAATAGTGAAAAAATTAAATTTGCTTTGCCTTCTACAGCAGAAATAGGCTTAGTGGTAATACATGCCACTTGCAAACCTACCTTTCTCTGTTGTGCAAGGTTTAAGCTCACTGACCAAAATTAAGGAGCAGGGTTCAACTCCACTATATGGATTATTTTCCAAAGAGAATCAGACTGTGATTATTATAGTAATATTTTATCATGACTTTAAGAATACCTAGGAATGACTATTATAAATATGTTGCCCGGGCAAATTGAATGAGTAATAGCTACTTAAATCATCTTTTATAGCACATATGATACATGCTTCAAGGGATATTACAAGTTAATTGTGGGTACACTGCTCTTCCTTTACTCAGTATTCCAATAGCACATCATGTTTAAGCACCTTTGTGTGAGGAAGACTGGACTGCTGTGGGTAATGGCAATAACTGAGCAGGTTTAGCCATAGACCATGAACAAGCATTCATTGTCACTTGGCTTTGCTAAGTTATGAAAAACTGCATAAAATATGAGGACAGAAACTGAAGGCTTTTGTATGAGCCATTTCTGGCTGTGTATGTTGTCTGTGTTTCTATTTTTTTTTTGACAAGATTAAATGTGTGAAAATGGGATTGACTGGAAAGTGGTGAAATGGGGGGGGGGCAAGCAGAGGAGAGGGCAAAAGGGAAAGAACAGAGGACTTTGCAGAAAAGTAGTAGGACAGCTATAAATGCAGAAGTGTACCCAAAATTTTCTGAATTTGGAATGTCACCACACCACGGGTAAGTGACAACAGAATGATATTGTACAGCCAATTGTATCATATCTAGTGTGTCAACAAGACACATACCTGAAATGGAGAGCTTTGTATGGGTCATTACTTTTCTGTGGGGCAGGTGCTCATTTTTTACTTTTTTACTTTCAAATAGAGAGGGATTTTGAGGAAAGCGCTAGGAATGTAAGGGTCAGGTAGGAAGATTAAAGGAGGAAGCAGGCTCAGACATTCAGGACAAATAAGACAGGGATGGTGATGGACACAGAAGGATGGGGAACACCATGATTGCAGACAGGTAGGTGACATCAAAAGCACAACCATGTCGAGCCTTTGAACAATGAGAATCTAGCTTCATCCTCAGAACTGTTATCACTGTTGCCTGTCTCAGTTTCCTGTGACAGTGCTTGAAGTGGCATCATGTTGGCAATGTGACAAAGCACCTTTTCAACATGGCCAATTTGGGAACTGAGGTCCCTTTCCATTATACCCTCTGTGGCATCCCTTCTCTGGGCCAGTGATCAATGAGACTCAATCTTCAACACTGACACCGGTGACAGACATTCACTTGGAACAAAATAGGTACTCACAGTATTTCCAGATGCAGTTCTCTGCACCAAACACAATTCCCTTAAGACCACACAAAGAACACACTTATTCCTGGGGCTGGCTTTCCCTATCTCTCTTTCTCCAGGCCCCAAATAAGACTCCTCACTGAAACAGCTGTTGAGTTGAGTCCTCATCCAAGAGTTCCAAGCCAAGTCCTCCACCACCCTCTCTGTGAAATCAGTGCTCTGTGTCCCTGCTCCAGGTAAGTGGCACACACATCCCTTGATTTTCACACACACACACGCACACACACACACACACACACACACACACACACACACACACACACACACACACACACACACACATGCACACACACATGAGAAAGTCCGACACAGATTTACCAGCTATGCCCCCTCTGCCCAGACTATAAAGTAGATACTGCCACCATAAAACTCCAAAGCCAACTACTCTAAGGCTCTTACCAGGGTATCCAATTACACTGAGGAAAAGTAATACTAATACAAATGGTAGGGTTTGACCAATGCAGCAAGGCTTTCAGGAGCAGCCACACTATCACCAAATAAATATATAAGTACTCTCAAAGCTTAAAATATTCTCTAAAACACCAGCCACAATGAAAAGTTTAAATATATTTAATAATATATAATAAAATAACATGAAAATACTAAATATCCGTTTTCAATAAATACCAGAGTTTCAGCCACAAGAAATTTCAAAAATAACACCAATCTGTAAAAAACAAATGAAAACTCCAGCCAAGCTGAAACTTCCAATGAGTGACATCTCAAACCTCTTGAATCATAGGCCCATGGGATATATGCAAATCACCCTTATGAACACCAGGTGTTTCAGATAACTTGCAATTCTGAAGGCCCATGACTTGTTTAATTATTTTAATGGACAATTTCAGGCAAATAAAGCCAAACCCTACTAGCAGTGGATATGCATATTTAAGCCTTGCTATGACTTCATCAGCACAACACAAGCAAAGTGTTTGACTAAGGATAAGAAACACAGGGCTGTTTTACCCAGCTGATGTCCATTATTATTAGGGTGACTGCAAAATATTCCAAATAACAAACTAACACAATGAGTGAGAAAGTCACACAGAAAAAAACAATCTGTAAAAACCAAATGAAAACTCCAACCAAGCTGGAACTTCCAGTGAGTGACCTCTAATACCTCTTGAATCAGAGGCCCATGGGATATATGCAAATGACCCTTATGAATACCATGTGTTTCAGCTAATTGGCGATTCTGAATGCCCATGACTTGTTTCATCATTTTAATGGACAATTTCAGGCCAATAAATCCAAACTCCATTGTATAACAGCCCTGTGTTTCTTATACTTAGTCAAACACTCTGCTTGTGCTGTGCTAATGAGGTCATAACAAGGCCAAAATATGCATATCCACAGCTAGTGGGGTTTGGCTTTATTGGCCTGAAATTGTCTATTAAAATGACGAAAGAAGTCATGGGCATTCAGAATTGCCAATTAGCTGAAACACCTAATGTTCATAGGGGTTATTTGCATATATTCCATGGGCCTCGGATTCAAGAAGTTTGAGCGGTCACTTATTGGAAGTTCCAGCTTGGCTGGAGTTTTCATTTGTTTTTACAGATTGGCTTTTCTGTGTTCCTGTGTGACTTTCTCACTCATTGTTTTAGTTTGTTATTTAAACATAACACCAATGGAAATATTCACACAGATACGATCTCAGTATATTTTCCTGACTGATCTAAAGAATAACTGTTCCCTAGTTCACTTATTAGAGCAAGGCAAGATGATGTAGGTGAGTGGTCCTTCTTTGTGAGGTTTCACAAACAGACTGCCCTGAGACTTCTCTCTCATCAAATATTAAAACATAATTTCAGTGCTGGATTACAAAAATGACATCACATATATCTGGTCATCTAATTCTGGTTCCCACACTAGCCTTTTACTAGAAACTGAACTAGAATCTAGCACATATTTGCCATAATACACATACATTGGGCTTTGATATGATGTGTTATAGCATCTGAAAGCTATAAAAACATTTCAAAAACTTCCACCCTTCCAGAGTAGCAATCAGTTCAACCCTAAAGACAATACAGTAGGATTTCTAGCCCTGGTTTTCACAGACATTTTCACTGTCTGCATTCAGAATGTAAGATAAAATCTTCATGGCCTAGACTATTTTTCAAAGTTAACTGCACTGAGATTAATCTCTTCTCTTCAGTATTCTATGGTACAATATATTCATTTCAACAGTTACAATATAGTCTGACATACAGGTGTGTTTCTTTCCTGTTCAGCAGGACCCACTGCTGGTACATTTTTCTAACACAAGCAACTCTACAAACTCATTTTCTACAAAAGCACCTGTACAAATCAGTTTGATATAGACATAACATATAATTCTTTACAAAACTCTAACTAGCTATGCTGGCATATATTACACATCAACTGCCCTACTTCTCCTAGCATAGCTAGCAATACCTCATATCAGTATACCCTCCACCAGCCCTGCTAGTGCTTGGCAGGTGACAAAATCACCACTTCATCTAATACTACTCCTGGAATGTACCAGTGCACCAGCTGCTGGAACAGAGCAACCTGATGCAGATGGGCCAGGTAGCAAGGGGTTGTGGAGGCAGTGCTGAGAGTTTGTGACCCTGAAGTGCTGAGTGGTGGTGCTGCAGCCAGTGAAGGGATTGTGGGCCAATCCGCAGTGGTCAATGTACCTCTATGTGCTGCATGTTATGTAACCTATGTAATCTATGTTTGTTTAATTAACCTGTGTGTAAATCTGTATGTGGAGCTTTTCTCCCCAGGACTCCATTGAAAACGGGTTCTTCTGGCCCAATGGACTATCCTGGTTAAACAACTGCAAATAAATAAATAAATAAATAAATGTCAGTTTTTGTAAGCAGAAATGTACGACAACAAAACATTTTTTAAGCGATATAAAATACCACCCCCCCAAAAAAAGGAGAGAGAAAGGGGTAGCGTGAGACAATTAAAGAAAGAGAATTAGATCCATAGCATATCATATGACTATATAATTTAAAAAAAGAAACAGCTATGATTGTCCAGTCTATATAACTTTGCCAGATCCAGGTATGTCTTACTCTGTTGTACCATTAATCAATTGCACTGCTATGATATCAGAGATACAATATTTTATTCCTGTATAGACATATTGCATACAATTGCAATACATATTTTGGTTACAGTAAGACCTGATGCATATGTATCCCATGCATCCCTGAGTTGATTTATCCTCTCTTAATGTGCCTCACAGTTTGATGCAATGTCTTCATCAGTTCTACAACAGAAAGGAAGAGAGGAGACATGAAAGCATATTGAATAACAATGTTGTCTGTGTCCTGCATTGTATATAATTTAATACTGATGGGTTAGTATACTTACACAAATCAGGGATGTCAGAAGTCCTAAACTCATCCTCCCATCAGCAAGGAAAGTCCTTTTTGCACCATTTCAGGTCACTGAAGTGATGACAGCAATTTTTCCAGTGTGTGGGATGCCAGTTGTACTGGAGACAGCCTTGGTTAATCTGTCCCAAGTCTCAGTCGTATACTGAAGCACAATATAGTCCCCCTGCAGCAGCCTATGGTTGTAGTGCTTCTCCAGGAGTGTCACAAAAATCCTGGATTCTACAACACCCCATCTCTGTGCTCTAAATTCAGCACCATCACCTCCTGCGCCAGCCATGCCTGCAGAAGTCAAGTAACAACCCTATGTCTAAATTGGCACTGAATTCCGATCTTGCATTTAATGGCTAGTATGCAAAGACGCACAACCATGCCAACTGCATTTGCTTAATGGGGTTTGGTTTATTGGCCTAAAATTGTCTATTAAAATGACAAAACAAGTCATGGGCATTCAGAATTGCCAATTAGCTGAAACACCTGGTGTTCATAAGGGTTATTTGCATATATCCCATGGGCCTCTGATTCAAGAAGTTTGAGAGGTCACTTATTGGAAGTTCAAGCTTGGCTGGAGTTTTCATTTGTTTTTTACAGATTGGCTTTTCTGTGTTCCTGTGTGACTTTCTCACTCTTTGTTTTAGTTTGTTATTTAAACATAACACCAATGGAAAGATTCACACAGATATGATCGCACTATATTTTCCTGACTGATCTAAACAATAACTGTTCCCTAGTTCACTTACTAGAGCAAGGCAAGATGATGTACGTGAGTGGTCCTACTTTGTGAGGTTTCACAAACAGACTGCCCTGAGACTTCTCCCTCATCTAGTATTAAAACATAATTTCAGTGCTGGATTACAAAACTGACATCACATATATCTGGCCATCTGATTCTGGTTCCCACACTAGCCTTTTACTAGAAACTGAACCAGAATCTAGCACATACTTGCCATAATACACATACATAGGGCTTTGATATGATGTGTTATAGCATCTGGAAGCTATAAAACCATTTCAAAAACTTCCACCCTTCCAGAGTAGCAATTAGTTCACCCCTAAGGACTATACAGTAGGATTTCTAGCCCTGGTTTTCACAGCCATTTTCTCTGTCTGCATTCAGAATGTAAGATCAAATCTTCATGGCCTAAACCTGGTAATTTAATTTCAGACTATTTTTCAAAGTTAACTGGACTGAGATTAATCCCTTCTCTTCAGTATTCTGTGTTACAATATATTCATTTCAACAGTTACAATATAGTCTGACATACAGGTGTGTTTCTTTCCTGTTCAGCAGGACCCACTGCTGGTACATTTTTTTTAACACAAGCAACGCTACAAACACATTTTCTACAAAAGCACCTGTACAAATCAGTTTGATATACACATGACATATAATTCTTTACAAAACTCTAGCTAGCTATGATGGCATATGTTACACAACAACTGCCCTACTTCTCCTAGCATAGCTGACAATAGCCAATATCATCACACCCTCCACCAGCCCTGTTAGTGCTTGGCGGGTGACAAAATCACAACTTCATATAATACTACTCCTGGAATGTACCAGTGCACCAGCTGCTGGAGCAGAGCAACCTGATGCAGATGGGCCAGGTAGCAAGGGGTTGTGGAGGCAGTGCTGAGAGTTTGTGACCCTAAAGTGTGGAGTGTTGGGGCTGCAGCCAGTGAAGGGACTGTGGGCCAATCCGCAGTGGTCGATGTATCTCTATGTGCTGCATGTCAGTTTTTGTAAGAAGAAATGTACGACAACAAAACATTTTTTAACCAATATAAAATACCCCCCCCCCCAAAAAAAAAGGAGAGAGAAAGGGGTAGCGTGAGACAATTAAAGAAAGAGAATTAGATCCATAGCATATCATATGACTATATAATTTCAGAAAAGAAACAGCTATGATTGTCCAGTCTATACAACTTTGCCAGATCCAGGTATGTCTTACTCTGTTGTACCATTAATCAATTGCACTGCTAGGATATCAGAGATACAATATTTTATTCCTGTATAGACATATTGCATACAACTGCAATATATATTTTGGTTACAGTAAGACCTGATGCATATGTATCCCATGCATCCCTGGGTTGATTTATCCTCTCTTAATGTGCCTCACAGTTTGATGCAATGTCTTCAGCAGCTCTACAACAGAAAGGAAGAGAGGAGACATGAAAGCATATTAAATAACAATGTTGTCTGTGCCCTGCATTGTATATAATTTAATACTGATGGGTTAGTATACTTACACAAATCAGGGATGTCAGAAGTCCTAAACTCATCCTCCTATCAGCAAAGAGGTCCTTTTTGCACCATTTCAAGTCACTGAAGTGGTGACAACAATTTTTCCAGTGTGTGGGATGCCAGTTGTACTGGAGACAGCCTTGCTTAATCTGTCCCAAGCCTCAGTCTTATACTGAAGCACAGTATAGTCCCCCTGAAACAGCCTATGGTTGTAGTGCTTCTCCAGGAGTGTCACAAAAATCCTGGATTCCTCAGCACCCCATCTCTGTGCTCTAAATTCAGCACCATCATCTCCCACACCAGCCATGCCTGCAGAAGTCAAGTAACAACCCTATGTCTAAACTGGCACTGAATTCCGATCTTGCATTTAATGGCTAGTATGCAAAGACGCACAACCATGCCAACTGCATTTGCTTAATGGTAAGTACAGAGAGGCATTTGTAAACAACACAGTAGGTGTTTTATCAAACAACAAAGACAGTGTGAAACATGGCAGTGAGGTTTGCCATGTGTGATGCTCAACATATTCACACTTTTTCTGATGGTCAGCACTGACAGCCTTAGTGTCTTGACTTGTTATCCTTGGTGTTTTGGATTTGAAATAGGATGACTTGACACATAACTTTCTAGAATTATACACTGTAAAAAGTTAGCTGACCAATGTGGAAATCAGACATGGGGAAGAAAAATACATATTTTCAATTGAGGTGTTTAATTGTTAGTTTTACAGGAGAACTGCTTTTCAACCATGTTCATTACATATAAATTGAAGTCAGTATGAATGTAGATTTACTCCACATAGGCCTGTATGTCTGACTCTAGGAAGTCCTGTGAAATGCATTCCTATGAAAAAGGCAGTATTATTGTTTGTAAATGTATGACAGGTGGTTAGACTTTCATGAGCTAATTGATACAGGTTGTGGTATGATTCATAAATATCTCACTACACATACTGTCCTAAACATAGAGTTGGACTATGTGAGGAAAGTTATTTTAACTTAAGTATTCTTCCCATTATAGATGTGCAAGTGCATTTTTATTCCATTATCAAAAATTTCCTACTTAAACAATTGCACGCACATTCAAATGTGTTTCATAGCTAAATCAGTAGTGGCATATGCTACTTTGAAAAATTAATTTATCAAAGCATTAATAAGACATATATTGCAATAATCATAATTATTATAGTCATTTGTATGTATTGTTACCTTTCTAATCAAAGTGTTATTAGAAATTGCATTGTGATACCCACTGCAAAAATACGCATCTAGATTTAATACCTGTATCACCTACGCTCTGCCTCTAAAGTCAGTGCACTACCACCTTGTGCCACAAAGACAGTTATAAAATAAGAGGATGTTCTTCATTCAGTTCAGTCCAGATTGCTGGTGCCCACACATTGTCACTAAGGTTGTTTTTGCTACAGAAGGCTTCCCAAATAAAATGTTTCACTTTTTTCCTTAAGCAGGTAAGCTTGATTGTGCACCACTCAGCAGTGAGCAGTTGCACAAGCAGGAAACAAAAGTATATCAAGTTCTAATGAAAGTAAGTCATAAATCTGGAGTAATAATTTATGTATTCCCTCCATACAGAATTGATTTAAACCCAAGAGCATTTCTATTAAGGTGACAAAGTCAATGCATTTACTACTTTTGCCACAGAAAAAGCAATAAAAATTCAAAGCAGCCAAGGAAGAACTAAAAGTCCATAGTGGTAACATATACCATACAGGATGAGAAGAAAACTCACTGGAGCCACCACAACCAGTTAAAACTTTATTTAGCACACAGATAAGTGCTTTTGAGTATTAGCTCTTCATCAAAGAAGATAATCTTTGTACACCCTGTGTCAGGTAGGAAGTATACACCTAGATTACATGCAGACTGTAGAACTAAAAATGTGGTATATTTGGCTGAGTGCATATCATGCCAAGCATTCTATGTTGGGAAGACCAACAGAATGCTAAAACAATGCATATTGCAACATATGAGTGACATCAGATTATGTTTGAGAAGTAATGCTGTATATCAACATGTTGAAATAAATAAAAAGCCCAGATTTCAGTTTATGGTGCTATATATTCAACAAGTGGGTATAGGGAGGGGTGACATTGTACACAGCACTGAATTAGCTGAGTTAAGATGTATAGCTGAATTGCAAGCTAACCATACACCTGGGTTAAATGCTTGTATGCCTTAAAAACTCTTATTGAAGCGGCATAGGTTCTGCTGTTGATTATAATTGGTTGTTGCTTGTGTAAATATGGTTGATTTTAACTGCTTATTAGATCTGATGAAGAGCTAATGCTTGAAAGTGCTTATCTTTGCCACAGAAGGAGGTATACATCATGTGCACATCACGCACTCATTAGTAATACCATGCAGCAGTGACAAAACTGTTTGCACTAATAGAGCGCATATAAATTATATTGTTGATTCTCATTCATTGCTTCAAAATGGTGCCAATCAAGAGTGCGCTATGCCAAAACACACACAAATAAAGAACACACAAAAAAATAATAGATGATTGTCAGAAGTAGCAAGCATAAGGAAATAATAATGAAGAAGCAGGATTGTGATATTTCCCAGATATGTGTGTGGTACAGCCTGATCATATCCTTAGAAAATATGCATTAACTCTGTTAGACAGAACACTATGTGGAATTGAACCTCAATTCAGTGCAATAACAACAAATACTCAGCTGTGTTTATTATCCCTCTTTCCCATGAACACAAGACTAGAAAATGTTAATTTCTCATTAGCTTAAACATGTCTAGATCGATGCGATATTGACAAATACCTTACGCTAAAAGTAGCCCACACCAAATTAATCATATTAACGTTATACAAAGACAATCTCTAGCTGTAGGTTGCAATAAAGGCTGTCCTCCACTGTACTAGGAAAAAACGAACTGGCCACATAGAATGTCCAAAAGACGATCACTTTAATTTCCACACCAACACTGTAACAATTATAATAGTAGATAAAGATTGAGCGCGCTTTCGTCTCCTATCGTGAGACTTCTTCAGAATCTACAAATCTGCATCAACCTTCAGTTCATATTAATGTTAGGTTACCAACACTGCCAGCTATTTCATCTCATTATTTTCTGAACATCTTCTCCTCCTCTCAGCTTAACTACAGAAATGTAATGCTATGGCCATTTATATACATCTTTGTTTTAATGTGTAATATAGCTAGTCAGCATTTCATACCACATTTTAAGTACAGGATGGATAGTGTGCTCTCAGTGAACACATTTCTCTTGTACCTCTACTTAAATTAAGGGCAGCTAAATTATGAATTTATTTTTATCTCATATTGATGCCTTTTTAAAAACATTTTATTCATCTAGTATAAATATTTTTATATGTTTTCACAAATTCATTGATTGTTATGTCTATTTATTTTATCATTTTTGACATGTTCCACTTCTAGTACACATGTAAATATTGTTTTTTTATTTGATAAGGTTATTTTGTATTAATCCAGTATATTATTTCTATTTTTCAGTTTGTGTTTCATTTTTACCTTGTATTTTAGGTATGTCTCTTTAAAATCCTTGATTGATCATTAATTTATTTAATTGATGTATGCATAAATCAACCCGAGTTTAATGGTTTTCCATTTCTGATGAAGTCTGAGAGTTACTTGGATGAAAACGTGTGTTTTATTTCAGTTGCGTTAAAATAAATTTGTGTTTTCCATCAGTCAGTAGTTTTGCCCTTCATTGTCCAGTCTTTAGTTTTTTAGTTTGGTGTTCTGGGCTGTGACTCTTCTTTCTTGGATATGGATAGTGTGCTCTTACTACAAGGTTATCAGTCTTGTTGAGGTTGTTTTCATAGAACTCACGATGGTTGCACTTTTAAATTAGATCTACTATGCATGATACAAACACTTCAGAGACAAAAGTCACTTTAGTATTGCTTGCTGTTGTGGTCAAAGCAATCAGTAATAATTGCAAGTCATGAGCAGCTAGCAATTGTCATTGCTCCTCTCTACACATCTAGCCTGTGTGCATGGAATTGTGTAACTACTTATATCATCTTTACATCCCTTACACTTAGTGATTTTTTTGGTATTCAGGAAGGTAATAATTTCACACCTCATTCACATCTTCACAGTGCTCAGAGGACTGAATCTACACTATATAAAGGCAATGGTGTAGCTATGGAAGTAGAAAGAGTGGAGACTGATTGGATAGAGAGAGATCATTCTTGTTACTCACCTGTAGGAGATTGTTCTACAAATTACTGCACTATTTCATAAGGCATGTTTGCCCTCTTCATAAACTGCTTTCATTTTCATGTTAGGGTAATTATAGAGGCACATGCATGTTCCACAAGGGCCTCAAAAGAGATTGGTTGAGTCCTAAATGTGGTGCATTCTGATGTGTGTGACTGCCTCAGCCATGTGGGTGACTCATTGGATAGGATAAGTGACACACTGGATCAGGCAATGTCTGTGATGAAACATCTGCTGGGATTGGGTCAGCATCCAAGTGTCTGTAGAGCTGCAACATCATCTAGTGTTAGCTGATATTGTCATGCAAGACCCTTCCCTCGTAGTGGCAATACTTCCACTGCTCCATCAGTGATTGATGTACTCACACCCAGATGTAGTAGGCCACAGAATCATAGCCCTAGATGTAGTCAAGAAGAGAGCTCATCTGGCAGACATCACTCACATTCAGGCAGCACTCCCATTTCAAACTGAGGGCATGGAAGTGAAAGTGCAATTCCTGGAAGAGACAGTTCATGTGGTTGAAAGTGACAACACTAAACTGACAATTCAATCACACACAGCTCTCATCTGTCAGACATAACAGACTGTAGTGATAGCACAGAGCTTGATCTTGTTCATGAAGACACACACATTTCACAAAAACTGCCCTTACTGACTCACACACATACATGTTAAGAAAATCTTAATGTTGATTGGGCTATATCACCTGTTAGTGGCCCTGAGACATTTCCAACTTTACTGAATGTTTTGTGTTTCTTACTTACACACACACTCACTGCTTTGGATTCAGCTTTGGCTAACTGCCCCCCCAGCCCCACCCTGTGCAAATGATGACTGTGACATGCCTTTTGTTCATTTGGGTTTTACTTAGGATTGCATGTATGTTTAATGCACAGAGTGGATGGCTAAGAGAGACTTTCTCAGTATGTTGATTATATGCATATTTAATACATAAAAGGATTGTGGATGTTTCTATATGTACTCATTTTGTAATGCTTTTTTCATTTAGTGTTGGAATTCATGCATTCAGACCAGTGATATTACATGCCCACTTATTGCTCTACTTGTGAAACTGTTGATATAATTGTCCTGTTGACTGTTTTGTGTACAGTGGGTAAGTGACCAATTTGATGCTAGTTATTGTATATGATGTGTACCTGAACATTGCAGATATAATTCCTAAAAGCAAAGAATGCCATTGCTGGACACCTCACACAGGTTCTAATTGAGTACATTTATGACTGACAGTATACAGGTAGTTTATCTTCTTACACCTTTGTTCATATAATACAGGTACTGCAGTTATGAGTCATGTGCTTGGGGGCTGTCTCTGATGTTATCTGTACACAGACATTGCATAGTTAAGTAAAGTATGTGGACATCAGATGGCATCACTTTTAATATTTGTATATGCTTAGGTTGTTATGTGCATTCTTTCACTGGTGAGTGTGTGTGTGCTTTTATTTGCCTCTTAATTGATGAGTGTTTGCAAAAACCTTTGATTCTTAGGTGGTCATTGTGTATGCTGTCCTTTGCCTCTTAGCCAGGGCAACACCATATTGTGCATGCCTACTGTTGCTGGCTCCCTCTGTAGCTTGAGGTTCTCCTCAAAATTATCATCTGCATGTGCTAGAGATGCAGACTGTCCCTGTGCTCAAGAAATGTGTGGTCTTGGCCCTTTCTGTCCCTATTGCAGCTGTTTCCTTAGATGATATTATGCAACATGACACAGATTGTACATGGGTCTTAATTCATGGCACCACCTGATGTGTCTAGACAGCAGAACAATGACTTCAGTATGCCAAACATATGCTTTCTGATGTTTTAAGTTTTGAGTATGGGCATTATTGTATCCTTCTTCTGTGGGTATGTGGACATTTCTAATGGGTATCATGACCCACAGTTCCAGTGCATAACCTGCATCACTCAGTAGATGGCCTTGCGGAACATCACGTCTACCAAACTTTGTGTAAATCTGAGAGGTGTGCCATATATGTGAGTCATGGTAACTGCCTGGGTTGCCTGCACAAACATTGAGGATGATCCCCTGGACATTATAGACAACCTGGCAGTTAACTGAGTGGAACCACTTCCTGTTGATGTATGTCCTCTGTTGACCAGCTTTTGCTTTTATTTCTATGTGAGTGCAGTCTATGGCTTTCAAAACTTCATGGAAGTATGCTACAGCATAAAACTTCTGCATTGTTCTTCTTCTGTCCTCTGGTGTGTGTGGAAAATAGATGTACATCTTTGCATGGTCAAACATAGCACTGGACATTGGTAAAATATTCTGAAGGCTAGGGCCTGTGACACCCATAGTATCCCCTGTGGGTCTCTGGAATGAACCAGTAGCTAATATCCTGAATGCTACACATACCTTAGTTTCTATTGATATAGGCTCTCCTCATTTTCCCTTGCATCTGAGGTGGGGGCAGCAGAGGTTATTGTGTTCTTGTAGTGTTTTCGTACCAACCCTGTATCACTCTGCTGTTTCAATGCCATGCAGTCCATGATGTGTTACATGGGGTCTAAACACCCTTCTTCTCCTTGGGTGAGGTCTATCACAAGAAGCAGCAGCAACAATATAGATTTGAGTCTGTTGCACATACAGATGCAAGAGAACAACAGCTTTTTTTTTTCTAGGTGTGATAGTGGCTGTATTCTAATAGGTTTTGCTCTTCATGGCAAAGGGTTGAACCAACTCTACACAGTTACTTTATAGCTTTGTGAATGCCTCCATCATATTGGATTGATTCATTAGCATGTAATTCAGCTGCTTGTGCTTTAATTAGCATACTGTGCTGTTTACCTTTGAATACAAAATAACAATATTGATGAAAACATTATAGCTGTGCAGAAATTAGATGTTCAAAAATCCGTCCTGTCATCTTTTATTTGTCAATTTAAATGTTTTCAACAAAAATGTGGTGTAGCTATGGGTGTGACAAATGCCTTAGTTATGCCAATTTGGTACCTAGTCATTGAGAAAGCAATTATGTGTACAACAGTGATTTATTTATAAATGTAATATGTTTGTTTTGTAAAAAATGAAATTTTAATATTTGCAGGGAATTTGATATCTTTAATGCAAATTTTAATAAAGCTAAACAAAACTACTGAATTCCTGAGGCTGAAAATAGAAACACACACTACTAATGCAGATTTATTTTAGACTTGAATGGGTATAATAATAATAAGCGGCATGCTTTGGTAAGTAAAATTAATTACAGCAATGCAGCAAATAATACATACCTTCATTTCTATAGAATGCATACCAGAAAAACGAGTTAAAATATTACATTCAGTCAAGCTAACAAAAAGGTTGAGTAGTGAAAAAACAAATATTTTAGAATGAAATGATATCTTCAGACAGAAAATTTTGGCTCAAGGTTATCCAATTGCTGTAATAAAAAAGATACAAATGAGGTATGAGCTTATAAGAGTAGTATGGATGCAATGAATAATTGGGGAGGTAAGACTCAATGGTCTATGACTATGGTAAGATTCATTTTATACATATACAAATGATTTTAATGCTATTAGTCATAAGAATTGGAACAGCCAATTATCAGCCCATGATAGTTTGCCCAAAACCTACATTTATTACAAAGAGTGGGTGAATTTTAAAACAGTTACTGGGATACCATTCAGTTATACAAAATAATATAATGATGGCTGGTAGTACTTTAAGTGTGAACACTGTATCCATTATAGATTTATTGGTGAATGTCCTAGTTGTTCATATAGGTTCATAGGTTGGTACTAGGCTATCGGCCCAAGGGTCTATACAAGCCTAGCTATAACAATTCCCTGGCTATTTCTTCCCACACTATTTACTTCCTTGCACCCCTGTCTAGTAGGGCGACTGACATGATCCCCGGGGTGAATTTCTTTTCTCCTATCCAATCATCAAGGTTCCTTTTGAAGAGGGCCAAAGAGGTGCTCTTCTTGACATATATGGGCAGTCTATTCCAGAGTCTGGGGAGTCTCTGGGTCAAGAACCTATCTCTCCAGCATGTTTTGTTTATTGTGATGACAAGGTTTAGATCCCTGGAGCGTGTTTTTTTGAGGGACTGGGATTTCTTTAAGTGTAGCATGTCCAACAGCTCTGGGTTTGACATGGCCTTGTATGTTAAGCAGAGATCGCCTCTGAGTAGACGATATGTGACAGAGTATAGCTGGAGTTTTTTAAGGTGGTCAGCATAGGGCATCTGCTTTAGGCCTGTGATTCTTTTAGGGAGGTATTTCTGTGGCCTTTCCAGTCATTGCAGATGTCTTGAGAGGTACATACCAAATGGGGCATTGTATTCTATAAAAGGTCTAATGAGGCATGAGTACAGTGAGACAATGACATCCTTTTTCCTGGATGAAAAGCCTTTAGTGATGAGGTGTGCCACATAGAAGGATTTCCTGATTGTTGTGGCAATGTGGTTATCGAAGGTAAGACCACTGTCCACCTGTGTCCATAAGTTTCTAATCACACTTTCAGTGTTTAGTGTACTGCCACCTATGTAGTAATTCATGGGTACATGTTTTTTCCCAAAGGGGATAACTATACATTTATTGGATTTATTGGCATTGAGCTTGAGCCCATGGCTCTGGCACCAAGCATCTGTTTCTATAAGGCCCTTTTGTAGAGTATCCATATCATTTGGGGATTCAATAATGGCTCCCAGTTTGCAGTCATCTGCAAACTTTGTTAGCCAGAGTCCCTCAGTGTTGGCCTGTACTTCAGAGAAGTAGATGCCAAACAAGAGTGGTCCCAGGACTGAACCCTGAGGTACTCCACTTGTCACTTGTCTAGAGCTGGATTTGGATTCGGCTACTTTTACAGTGTGGGTTCTGTCAGTAAGCCAGTTGGCAACCCATCGAGTGACGTAGGGATTAATGCCTAGCTTAGTAAGTCTATCTATGATTCCAGAGTGGGGCATGGTGTCAAAGGCCTTGGCAAGGTCCAGATAGGCTGTGTGGACCACCTTACCCTCATCCATGGCTCTGGAGACTGATTTGAAGAAGTCAGTCAGGTTCAGGTGATAAGATCGGCCCTTCACGAACCCAAACTGGGTCGGGTCCAGTGTTTGAAGGTTGCCAATGTCTTTTTTTATAAGTTCCATGATAATATGTTCCATGGCCTTGTAGATCAGGCTTGTCAGACTAATGGGGTGGTAGTTCCCGGGATCCAAGGTGAATCCCCCCTTGTGGAGTGGGATAACTGTAGCTGTGTGCCACTCAGTGAGCACGAAGCCTGAGGTGAGGCTATGGTTAAGCATGACACTTAGGTGAGGTGCCAGTGCATTTTGTAGTTCATGTAATACACAGCCAGGGATGTCATCTGGTCCCATGGATGCTGTATTCTTAGCTTTGGAGAGTGCATTTTTTACCTGTGTGGCCATTATTACTGGAATTTGGCAATCATCTGGTATTGGAATGGGCCGTTTAGGGGGTGAGGGGGGGTGAAGTTGGCACTGAATTGATCTGCCAAGATATTGGCAATATCTTTGGGATCAGTATATTTAATGCCATTCTGTTGTAGCTCAGAGCAGATCTGAGCATTGCCGTTTAGATTCTTGACATAGTTATAGAATGCCTTGTGGTTGTCTTTGGAATCTTTGGCAATTTTATTTTCATAACTAACTTTGGAGGATTTTATGAGAGATCTCAGCATCTTACTGAGGCTGGTAAGGGAGTTTTTTGCATCCTGGGATTTTCCTCTTTTCTGCAACAGTTTCTTCCTTTTGTTGTAAAGTTTGTCTGTGGCAGGGGACCACCAGATTGGCTTCTTTTTTTTGGAGGGGAGCATCTTGGTTCTATTTGGGATGGCACGATTCATGCATGAATGGATGTGCTTGTACAGTGCCTTAGTGTAGGATTCAGCAGTCAAACTTTCAGTTCCCATCTGCATGGGTGTCATGAGGTTTGTCACTTTTGACTTGAGTAGCATGAAGTTGGCTTTGGCGAAGTTTTTTATGGAGGTTTCCTTACTGGGGGGTTGAGGTGGGATGTGGATGTTAAGGGTGATTAGCTTACTGTCAGACCTGACCAAAGAGGGGGTGACCATAGGTGTGGAGCATCAATTTCCCATGTTGGTAATGACCAAGTCTAGGATATTGGAGCCCCTGGTGGAACTATGGATTAGTTGATCCAGGGTGTTGGAATTTATGACTTCCAAGAACCGGTGGGCAAAGGTGTTGGTACACAAGTAGTTTTCCCAGTTAATGACAGGGTAGTTGAAATCACCCAGTATTAGGGTGTTTGGTTTTATCTTAATATTTTCCAGTATGTTTAGAAAGGTGTAGTGAGAATCTCGGGGCATGGTGGGGGATCTATAGCAAGCTACAGTTTGGATTGCAGTCTTACCTAGTGTTAGTTGCACCTGGAGAATTTCAGATGCATTGTGTTGGGCAACTAGCCTGGTGGTGTGAATATCATTGATTAATATGGACACTCCTCCACCTTTAGTGTTTCAGTCCTGGTTTGGTGGCTGAAAAGTGTGGTAAGAGTTGTAGCCTGGTATTGCAGGGGTGCTCTCTGGAGCCTTGAACAAGGTCTCAGTTACTGCACAGATATCAATGTTCTCCATTTTTAGGAGTGCCTCGAGAGAGTGCAGATATACAAAGGTCACTTATGTAATTCAGATTTTGTTATTTATCTTGCAATGTGCCGTGACTGTGATGACTTTTGTGAAAAAAAAGAGACCTTGATGTCTGCATTTATGAACTTATATGTTTTATTTTAAAACAAAACATGTCAAATGCATGTCAGCATATTTTGGTTTATGGTAAATATAAGCAATAAACAAACTTCATATATTTTGTTGTTACTTTTGCATGTTATCCATAAGATGACATCAGAGACTGAGATCTGAGATTACAAGTGGAAGTCTCTTTTTTTTTCCATCTGCCAGAAAGAAAGGGAAACGTGAAGGTTCAATCATTTATAGTTTATGGATGCTGTTAAAAATATATGTCTCTGTTTTACTGATAGATTGTTTACTTTTGCATGCAATGTATACTGATGCTCTTTCAAAAGCTTAAACATGCTTTACCTGCATATTCTGTTAGTGGTTGTTTAGGGAACATATAATTTCTTCTAGAAGTAGAATGTATAGTAGCTAGACTGTATGTAAGATGAGCAAAAGGACTTGTTTAACTATTACCATTCTTCCTTGAAGTAAGAGGAAGTGTGAAATCTTTTTTGACAAAAATAAAAGTTGATTTACTCTCGCCTTTGTTACACTGGCATAATATTTAAGGTTGGTAGTCAGATCTAACCACATACATAGATATTTGAAGGTTGCGGTAGTTTCTGCAGATTCTTGGCTGATACTCCTTATATCACAGATCTGAGGGATAAAGAACAGCCTGTGCCATGTTCCAAAGTTCATACCTCTGGGTTTCCTGATGTTCTAAGAAGATGCCTTCACTGTAGTCATTTAGATGGTTGAGAGAGATCATCATCCAGGTGATCTTAAATGATGGAGTTTGAAATATTAATATTATACAGGACTGTGTCCTCTGCATAGAAAGAGGTAGTCATGTAGTTTTGTTGGAATGCTGCAAGGTGTTAATAGGATATCATTGTTCTTTGTGATATACCATTTCAAAGGAAGAGGATGCTGATGTGGAGGTAGGTACTCATACCTCTCAACTGTACACATTTTTGCAGAATGTTTAAATTTTTGCCTCATAGTTTTGTTCTTTTTCTCAGAAAATTGTGGTTTTCTGGCAATCATTGGCAAATCATTGAGGGTTGAAGTCAGAAAATAATGACAGATATTTGAGTTTCAGACTTCATACACTTTAGAAAATTCATCCCGGTGCAAAACCTGTTATTCTATCAACTTTATAAGTTTGTAAGTGCAATATTTAAAAAGTGCCCATATTTTTGGGCCTTTCTTCCCCCATGATTTATGGCTTTGTTCAGCTTTCTTGATCTAAGACATTGAGAGGTATGGGGTACCTCTTGTTCATCTATCTATTTTTTTATGATGTTTTTGAATTATGGTCATTTTTTTTTTCACTTGTTCAACACATACCTTCTTCTTCTTCTTCTTCTTTTGGCTTTTCCTGGTTAGGGATCACCACAGCGGATCACCTGTCCACTCATAATTGGCAGTAGAGTTTTACGGTGTTGAGTTGCCAGCCCAGTGCCCAACCTTCAATGGAAGGCACACACGCACGCACTCAGACCTAGGGCCAATTTAGAGTGTCCAATCCACCTACAGCATGTCTTTGGGATGTGGGAGGAAACCGGAGCACCTGGAGGAAACCCACACAACCACAGGGAGGACATGCACACTCCGCACAGAAGGCATCCCACCTGAGGATTGAACTGGAGAACCTCTTGCTGTGAGGCAGCAATGCTAACCACTGCACCACCATGGTTGCCCCCTTATTCTAGCACCTATGAAGGAGCTAATTATTGTTTATGATGTTTTTGAATCATGATCATGTTTTCCTCATTTATTTTCTACCACATATGAAGGAGCTAATTGAAAAACTTACTGGACTTCAAAATTACTTGGAAGTCAAACCTTTTGGGTATGTCCAGATGTGAAGTATGTAGATTCTGCAAACACATAGGTTCATAGGTTGGTACTAGGCTATCGGCCCTAGGGCCTATTCAAGCCTAGCATAACAATTCCCTGGCTATTTCTCCCCACACTATTTACTTCCCTGGACCCCTGTCTAGCAGGGCGACTGACATGATCCCCGGGGTGAATTTAGAGTAACAACATCCTTCAGTATCAATGAGACTGTTTATAGAATCAGGAATAAATTCAATTGCAATTCTAAGTCTCTAGTGTAGCTTGCCAAATGTCTGCAATGTCCTAGGCAAAATGGAACACAGGTTTCGTGAATGTATCTATGAACATCAGTATGCGATCAGTAAGGGGAAGTTGGACAATGCTTTGGCAAAACATATATTGTAACAAAAAGAAGAGTCATTTAAATATCTAGTGATAGATCAAGTCCCACATAACATCAGAGGGGGTCCAGAGGGTTTAAAGTTGGAAGAAATGGAATTGCTCTGGCAGATCAAGCTAGATGCATACAAGCTCCCTTGTCTGAATGATTTTTGTTCAATTAAATGCATTTTAAAGTTAAAAAGTTTGCCAAGGCAAACTTGAAGGTTCATCAAAATTCACATAGAATGCTCATAAAAAGTAATAGATACACTATTTTTATTAAATATATTTATATATATATATATATATATATATATATATATATATATATATATATATATATATATACACAACATTAAAGGAATATTAAATCCATCAATTGAGAGCCATCAGTCAGTGAAATTTGAAGTTTAATACCCCAGGAGAGTTTGTAACCCAGAGTTATGTACCCATATATTAATTCTAATGGCTTAAATATTTTTTTAAATATTTTTCTGATATAGTAAACAGACGTCATAGGATAAATCATCATTTGGGAACTTAAAGCAGGCTATTTGTTATTTATCCTTTTTAGAGGCAACAAGTAGCTTAATAGTTTACAAAATAATTGCATCCAAAATTCCACTATAAGCTTTTGAGTTACATCACGGCTTTTAGTATAGGCTGTCACTTTAAGACTTACAAAACAGCTAGGCAGCTCAGAGAACACTTGTGTTTTATTTATACACATTTTCCTTTTTTCGTTCAGTCAAAATGACCAGTATGCTAAAGATTTATTGCTAAATGTTTTTATATGATGTAATTACATTTGTTGATATCTAGTCAAGTTAGTTTGCTGTATATGTAATGTATTCTGGTGCTTACTAACCCATTTTTTAATTCATTTACTTCAGAGCTTGTGAATGAAGTTAATGGGCGGGGACCCATGATGTAGTAAATTAATTATTCATTACCTTCCCTTCAATAGGGAATTGAACATCATGTGATTTTTAGAGTATGTCTTAAATGAAATGTTTTTTACTTATGTTTTATTGTCTGATGAAGTTTGATTTTTGTATCAAACGAAAAGTTTGTATTAAAGTAAAACAGCTTAACAGATTTCCTTGCAGTTTTGTTTTTGCACCTCAGATGGCTTTTGTTTACTTTTCAGTGGTTTAGATTAGTTTTTTCTTGTTTTTTGTTTGGAATGGTGTCTGGTAGTTTGGCAAGTCCAAATTTGTTCTCCCAACGTGCTGCGAGCAGTGAGAATGTTAATCTCACTGCCTTAATAGAAGTCCTAACACAAAAAGTGGACTCCTTGGCTACACGGATGGAGGCGTTTGACCAACAATATAAGGAGACCCGCCCAATTAATGTGGTTTCTAACAGTATGCAATCTCCTGTAGGAAATTAATTGACTGGACAGAATACTACGATGGTAGGCACTGTTTCTCAACAGAATAACAATGTAGACATGCCTAGAATTAATGCAGAAGTGCCTAATGGATTAAACCTGATGAACTTGACCTTGAGGCTTATTGGGGTCCCCATTTTAGAAGATTGGGTCAATGGTATAGTTGCTTTATCATTCAACTCTTCTGTATCTGAATGTGGACAACCAGCTGGAAGCATGGCAGTGAATCATGGAATATCTGGGACAATAACTGGCAAATTAAACAGCTTGGATCATAAGCTGTTAAAAGTAAAGAAGCTACAATTAGAAATACAGTATTTCAGGTAATGTATTAAGCAGCATATGGTACCAAAGGGATTACGAAAAGCTCAGTATCCCATGGGCCTTGAAGGTAATTCACCTTTCCATTTAGACTTGATAAATCTATTTGACAAGCAGGGTATAGAACTTATGGAATTAATGGGGAAACATTATACCATATGGGTAGATGCAATTTCTAAGGAAGTTACACTACTGGATAATGAAATTATAATTGACCTGGCATTTGCTAGGTATAAATATGATTACACCAGAATTTTTAGCAAATTGTTAGTTAAACTAAAGGCCACTAAGGTTAAAAAATTATAACATGATAGGTTAGCCTATGATGCTGGCACTGCTTACCCATTGCCACCACCTTCTCAATTGTGGCTATCCAATAATGATCATCAGTATAATGAACGATTCACCCATGAAGAAAATTAATTGTTGGATGCTGAATCGATTCCTGATTTGGATGAGAACCCAGGAAACAATGCAGTTAGGAGAAGTGCTAGAATTAGGAATCAAGAATGCAATACAAATCGTCTGAATCAATCAAATTTTTGGGAATCGAACCAGTTGGGGGCTGTCCCCAAACAGCAGAAGAAAACACAGACCAGGAAGAACAAACTTAAGTTCTACAAAAGGAAACGGTAGAACTAGATCCAAATGTCAACTTGGACATATTAACTAATGTCACAGGAGACTTGAAAATCTTTAATTTTTCCTCAGTCTGTGTTGCACCAGAATTGATAGAGTTACTGGCTAAAGGGTACACCTTTGTCCCTAGATTTCATATGGACTTACCTAGAACAATGATTGATTTTAAATGCTTTATCAGGAAACTTAACCTGAAAGCCCATCTAGGTAATAATTCCAATGTTGAAGAGAATCCTTTACATATAGCCAGTACATTCAATCCACCTAACCATCCAACTTTACAGTCATTTGAGTGACTGTGTGAACTGGACTTATGTTCTGCATCCACCAGAGTCAATAAGGGACACACACCTATTGCCAGTGGCCATCCAAATGTCACCAAACAGGAATGGGAAGCTCTCAATTTGTTAAGAGCAGCAGACATGAGGGTCAGCAAGCCAGATAAGGGTGGGGGATTAACCATTATGGATAATTGGGACTATACAGCTCACATGCAGAAGATCTTGGCCACAGAAGCATATCAAAAAGCTTTCTTGAACTTACATAATGTAGCTCAACAACAGATAAGGGGCCAGATCGAGGAATTATTTATAGAAGGAAGGATTGATGTAACCATATACAATTACTTGAGCATGCCTTTTCCCTGAATGCCAGTATTATTCAGGATTCCCAAAATCCAAAAGATTTGGCTGATCCTCCAATGAGACTGTTAGTAGATGCTAGAAATTTGATCACTTTCCTTGTGCCAAATTGATGGATTCTATCTTGAAAAAAATTCAGTCCCTTGAAAAACAGATTTGTAAGGATTTATGGTCCTTTTTACAGAAAACTGACCAATTACATTTTGAAAAGGACCATGGTTTCCTTACAATCGATGTGAAAGATTTGTAAACCTCGATTCCAGACGAGGAAGTGATAGAGTGGATCAGGATTTTATTAGGTAGAAGGGGTGCAAAAAATAGTGAGATTGATCTGGCGATGTAATTATTGGATTTAATACTATCCAATAATTATTTTCTCTTAGACAAAGAATATTATTTACAAAAAATAGGGGTGGTCATGGGTTCACCATGTGGTGCCATGTAGCTAATTTACTTATGGCCCATTGGGAATCTGAATTCATCTTTAAAGTGGATAATATTAGGGAGGATATCCTTTTTTAACCCAATTTTTGGATGATATTTTCATCATCATCAAGGGTGTCATAGGAAAAGCAGAAGCCTTGGTTGATTATTTTAACAATAAAACATTTTTTTTTTAATTTACATTTAACTTTAGTAAGGAAGAGATCAGTTATCTAGACATCAATTTAAGGAAAGATGTCCCCAACCAAGGTTACGTAGCGAAGGGGTATAGAAAGAGCACATATTCCAGTTCCTTCCTCCACTTTACAAGTTGCCACCCCTATCATCAAAAATGTTCGGTTGTCAAAGGACAACTGGTAAGAGCAGTGAGGATAGTCACCTTGGACGATGACTTCCATATGGAATGTGTGACCCTTAAAGGGATGTTCCTTAGCCACGGCTATCCGGGGAAACTGATTGATGCCCTGATAACTGAGGTTAAATCTAAGAGAAATAAAGGGATATATTCACCTATTCTAAGTATCACCAGTACCATTACTTCTAACAGTGATAATGAGGAGTCTATCATTAGCTTAGAACCAAGGACAGATAGGTCAAAGTGTTTCACACTGAGCCTAATTACCACATTCAGTGCAGACAGTCCTATTGTTAATTATATCCTGAATAAGAAATGGGATCTAATTAAGAGTGACATGGATTTATCACAAAGAGTGGGAAGTCCACTTAGAATCATCTACAAAAGGGGCCCCAGCTTGAAAAACTTGCTGGAGTTCAAAATTACTAGGAAATCAAACCTTTCAGGTATGTCCAGATGTGAAGCATGTAGATTCTGCAAACACAGAGAAGAAACTACATCCTTCAGTATCAATGAGACTGTTTATAGAATCAGGAATACATTCAATTGCAATTCTAAGTTGGTCGTGTACCTTGCCAAATGTCAACAATGTCCTGCCTATTACATAGGCAAAACAGAACATAGGTTTCGTGAACGCATCTATGAACATCAGTATGCAATCAGTAAGGGGAAGTTGGACAATGCTTTGGCAAAACATATATTGTCACAAAAAGAACACTCATTTAAATATCTAGTGATAGATCAAGTCCTACATAACATCAGAGGGGGTCCAGAGGGTTTAAGGTTGGAAGAACTGAAATTGTTCTGGCAGATCAAACTAAATGCATACAAGTTCCCTGGTCTGAATGATTTTTGTTCAATTAAATGCATTTTAAAGTTAAAAAGTTTGGCAAGTTAAACTTGAAGGTTCATCCAAATTCACTTAGAATGCTCATAAAAATTATTAGATACAATATTTTTATTAAATATATATACAACCAGCAATTGAGAGCCATCAGTCAGGGAGATTTGGAGTGTAATACCCCAGGAGAGTTTGTAACACCAAGTTATGTACCCATAGATTAATTCTAATGACTTAAATGTATATATATATATATATATATATATATATATATATATATATATATATATATATATATATATTTAATATTTTATTGATATACTAAACAGAAGTCATAGTATAAATGTTAGAAAGGTCGGGCACATCATTTGGGAACTTAAAGCAGGCTATTTGTTATTTATCCTTTTTAGAGGCAACAAATAGCTTAATAGTTTATTAAATAATTGCACTCAAAATTCCACTATATGCTCTTGAGTTACTTCACGACTTTTAGTATAGGCTGTCACTTTAAGACTTAGAAAAGAGCTAGGCAGCACATAGAACACTCGTGTTTTATTTATACACATTTTCCTTTTTTTGTTCGGTCAAAATGTCCAGTATGCTAAAGATTTATTGCTAATTTTTTTTTTATGATGTTAATTACATTTGTTGATATCTAGTCAAGTTAGTTTGCTGCATATGTAGCATATTCTGGTGCTTACTAACCCATTTTTAATTCATTTACTTCAGAGCTTGTGAATTACGTTAATGGGCGGGGACCCATGATGTAGTAAATTAATTATTCATTACCTTCCCTTCGACAGAGAATTGACCATCATGTGATTTTTGCAATATGTCTTAAATGAAATGTTTTTTACTTATTTTTTATTGTCTGATGAAGTTTGATCTTTGTATTGAATGAAAAGTGCGTATTAATTTAAAACAGCTTAACAGATCTCCTTGCAGTTTCATTTTTGCACCTCGGATGGCTTTTGTTTACTTTATTGTTTATGATGATTTTGAATCATGGTCATGTTTCACTTATTCTACCACCTATGAAAGAACTAATTGTTTAAAGTCTATTTCAGAGAATATAATAAGCCTGATAAATAATGCTCTTGTTAAGTAGTATTTATCCAAATTTTTATAAGATACCATCGGTATAGATGGCTATCACAATGAACACTGTATTTTAGTGTATTCTGTGATTTGTGTGAAGATTAGCTTTTTAAAAATTTTACCAAGGATTAGATGAATGGAAAATTGTTTGGGGGCTTTTTTATTGGCAGGACTGGAAAGTTAGAGATTGGTTTGAATATGGCTATCTTCCATTAGTGAGACAAAGGCTAACAAGGTAATAGAGGGTGAGTACTATGTATTTTTTACATAGTGCAATAAACCACAGTATGCAGCCGTCCCCTCCTATGAGACCATCTCTGAGAATCTGATGCATTAGTTTCATGATGTCTTTGGAATGAACACTTCAGAAGCTGGATGGTGATGTAGGGGTGGTTTGAGGTGGTTTGCTTTGAATATTGGGATATAACAGAAGGTGAAGGGTATGGGTGGAATGAATAATTCCTTGGGAAAGTCTAAGGAGAAATGATTGGCAGCATTAGTGGAAATTTTGTATTTTTCTTCTGGTTGTTTTTTGTGAAAATTCTGAGATATGGTTGAAAAATTTACAAAATTGTTTTTGATTGTTGCAGAGGGTAGTTTGAACTGTCTTAAAGTAGTTTGTTTTATCACTTCTGGTAGTCATTTAGACTAGATTTTTTAGGAGTATGAAGCTGTCCTTGGGTTGAGATGACTGGGACATCTTCTGTTGCTGACAGGCATTGCCCCTTAACGTATAAAGAATTATCATTTCCTAAGTTAACCATTATTTGCATTTTTTAGTAGTCTAGAAACTTTTGGAAAGTATTTTCTTGCAGTTTTGGAAAAGTATGCATCAGTGTTGATATTAGTTGTGCTTAGTATTCAGTAGACAGGAAGGTTTATCAGTTTATAATTGAAAGTTCTTTTGAAATTGATTTTTTGGGAAATGAAGTTCTTTTGAAGCTGAATTTGTTTTAGGAAATTAGTCTGAAGTATTTGTTATTGTGCATTTTTAGACCAAACTATATATAGCAGTGATCATTCAGAGGTGGGGGCATCATAAACATTAGAACTTTTTTTGGAATATTTATTACTAGTAGTTCAAAAATGCTGTGGTTTCCTGATTGAGCTTTTATATTATTAAATTAACAGACTATGTTCTTCAGTAGTCTATGGCCGCTGTTTTTATAGGGCAAAGAAAATATAGAATGAATTCTCCACTGATAATTATCACAGAAGGAAGGTTGTTTTTTGTGGAATTTGAAAATTACTGTTCTGTAAAAGCTGATTAACAAATTATTTAAACCCAAGAAAGTTGGATGGAGATAAGATGCTACAAATATTTAGCTGCTGGAGTTGTTTAGTTTTAATTTTAGATCTATTCAGCTATTGGCTTGGCCATTAATGGAAGTGATTTCACTAAGGAGGGAAGTTTTGATGTTATTTTTTAATAAGACTGGGGTTCCTCCTTAAATTCTTGCTCCTAGATTGCAGTTGAGATTTGGGGGTGATAGTTTTCACTCATAGTTTAGTAATACAGACTGTATCAGTCAATGCTTGGTGAGAAATGCATTTATTTTGCTAGTTTATTGAGTAAGCTTCTGAAGTTCAGAAGCCAACATGCAGTTACCTGTTATGCTTTTGAAAACTGGGATAATGTACTCAATTGTATTTACTACTGCTTAGTGTATCTCATTCTAAGCCTTTTAGTTTAAGCACTTGGGCTTCAGACCAGTTGTTTTACATTAAGAAGGTTTGTGGTCTGCACTGTGGTGGCAGAACAGGTAGCTTACATCCTCCTAAGTTGGGAACTGTGATTGAGGGCTCAGTGTCTGTTATTCTAAAAGTGTATTAATTCTGGTTTAAGCACTTGGGCTTCAGGCCAGTTATTTTACATTAGAAGGGTTCATGGTCTGCACTCTTGTGGGATGAGAGGCTGGACTCTGCCCTTCTGAGATGGGAATTTCTGGTTAAAGGCTTATAGTGCCTGCATATCTGAACTGCTTCTTACTGAAATTGGTACACCTTGTTTGCTGTAGCATAGACTAGATCCAGGCCTGCTGAATCTAGCTTTGTTTGTATAACTTGAGCACTAATCCAGGCATTCTTTAAAGTATTCAATTATATTTATTACTGCTTGTTAGTAACTTGATTAAAGTGTAGCTATCATTCCAAGTCTTTTGGATTAAGCACTTGGGCTTCAGACCAGTTGTTTTACATTAGGAAGGTTTGTGGCCTGCACTGTGGTGGCAGTACAGGTAGCTTACATCCTTCTAAGTTGGGAACTGCTGATTGAGGGCTCAGTGTCTGTTATTCTAAAAGTATATTAGTTCTGGTTTAAGCACTTGGGCTTCAGGCCAGTTATTTTACATTAAGAAGGTTCGTGGTCTGCACTCTTGTGGGAGGAGAGGCTGGACTCTGCCCTTCTGAGCTGGGAATTTCTGGTTAAAGGCTTATAGTGCCTGCATATTTGAACTGTTTCTTACTGAAATTGGTACACCTTGTTTACTGTAGCATAGACTAGATCCAGGCCTGCTGAATCTAGCTTTGTTTGTATGCTTGTTGTTTGTTTGCTTGTTATTTCCCTGAAACGCTAATTCCACCTAAAACGTGGCTTTTCAGCGCTTCTGCGGATCCCTAGTGATATCTGCATTGCTTACTGTACTTATTTCCTTGTTGCACTTGAAAGAAAGTTATTGTTTGTCATTTTTGCATTTAAGGTACTTGTAACACATTGCATTTAAGTTACCTGGCACTTGCCCACTAAAGCAATTATATAAGTCATCACTAAAAAATTAAAAGCACTACACCCTCACAAACTCCCCTTGAGTACCTTGTTTCCCATTAGCCCTTTTTTTTCAATTATAAAGGAATTCCCAATACTATTCTAGCATGTCCAAAGGTCACTTGTCAATCTCCTCTCCAGTCCAGCTGGTGAATCTGGGAATCTTGAGGGAATGTTACAACTGCCTCATGTACACAGACAACCCTCTCCTCCTCCCAACAAATTCCAACACATGTGAGAGATGCAACCATATAGCCATACTGGAAGCTAAGTTCTCTCAACTTAGTACTGGCGTAACCAGTCAGGAGAAGAAGGAAACCACACTCACTACAATTCCAGTCTCACATAGACCTACCACGACAACAAACCAAACACATAAACACACAAAAACATACTCGGAGGCTCTAAATAAAAATCTGCCTAAGCAGCAGAGACCTCCAAAGCAGACACCCAAACAACCGCTACCCCAAAACAAAACACATACAACACATAGCTCACAAAGCCAGTGTGCCGAACAGTCACAGCCCTTAAGGCTAAACAACACACCTGATACACTTGTAATAGGTGACTCTATCGTCAGGCACACTGACGTCCCGCTCACCAGGCTGAACAAGGAGAAGGTCACGGTGAGCTGCCTGTCGGGTGTTAGGATCTGCCACATAACACAAGCACTCAGGTCACTCCAAGGCAAGTATAAATATGACTCAGTCATTGTCCATGCTGGTGTGAATGACCTGAGATGTACCTCCCTGGACTACATGAAAAGAGACATAAAGGAGCTCTCTGAGCATGTAGCCCTGGCCGGTATGACCCTGACCTTGAGTAGCATCTTACCCTCACCAAGAATGATGTCACAATATGAAGACAAGATGATCAATTTCAACAATTGGCTTAAGTATTGGTGTCATTCAAAGGGGATCCAATGCCTGTCAGCCTGGGATGACATGCTCGACAAGCCACGATGCTTCGCTAGGGACGGCTTGCACCTGTCACCCCTGGGCTTTCGGATATTGGCAAAGGCTCTTGCTACCCCCATAGTGCCTTTTTTAGGCAAGGCTCAAAAGACAAACCCACCTCCATAGGTATCACAAGGGATAAGAAACTAAGAGTAATGCTACTCAACACCAGAAGTCTAAACTTCAAGATGCATGCACTCGAAACTCTCCTTAGCATGGAGAACATCGATATCTGTGTAGTAACAGAAACCTGGTTCAAGGCTCCCGAGAGCACCGCAGCACTACCAGGTTATACCTCATACCATGCTTTTTGGCCCCAAAACTTGGACCAAACCACAAAAGGAGGGGGAGTATCAATATTCGTCAAAGATACCCACACCTCCAGGTTGGTGGCACAGCACGAAGCATCAGAGACTATCCATGTGCAACTAACAGTGGGTAAAACCGCCTTCCAGTTTATAGCCTGCTACAGACCACCCTCTCAAACCCAGGAACCCCACTCAGCCTTCCTGAGAACACTGGAAAATTTGAAGGTCTCTCCAAACAGCATTATATTGGGCGACTTCAACTACCCAAACATAGACTGGGAGCAATACTCTAGCTCCAACACCCTAGCCCAAAGGTTCCTAGAATTTATAAACTCAGATGCTATGGAACAACCTGTTACCGCTCCCACAAAAGGGGAAAACATACTGGACCTTATCATCACCAACATGGGGACTCTATGCTCCAGACCAGAAGTGTATCCCTCATTAGTAAGATCAGACCATAAACTAATCTCACTGGATATTCACATCCCGACTCCACCCCCTGCCCTGAAAACCACAGTGAAAAACTTCTCTAATGCAAATTTCACACTCCTCAAAACCGAGGTGGAATCCTTCAAAGCCCCCGGGCCTGTGGAAAATACGGCCCAGACCGCAGAATCCTTTATAAACGCATTCTATGAACACCTTCAGGAATGCATGGATCATGCAATCCCAAATAAAACCAAGTCCCAATCCTCCAAAGGCAGACGTCCTGTCTGGTGGACCCCGCCATAAACAAACTATACAATAGAAGGAGGAAGCTACTACATGATAGAGCAAAATCCCAAAAAGGGAAGGCATCTCTGATCAGTATTAGCAAAAAACTATGGGCACTCATAAAATCGTCTAAGGCCAGCTTCGAGAGAAAAATTGCACAGGACACTAAGGATAATCACAAGGCTTTCTTTAGTTATGTTAGGAACCTGGGTGGGAATTCCCAGATATGCTCAGAATTAGTCCAAAATGACAAAAAATACACCGAACCCACAGACATTGCCAACATCCTAGCTGACAGGTTCAGCACAAACTCCACCCCCCTCCCCACCAAAAGGGCAAATATCGA
>NC_056727.1:1029259014-1029284014 GCF_019279795.1 Protopterus annectens | reverse complement strand
ACCACCCCCACCCATATTATGTATTGCCAACATTATAACTGCTGACAGGTGCCCAAACACCTGTGTCTGTAAACACAGATAAAATGTTTAAAATGGACAAACTCTGTCCATGTGCTTTGTCTGACATTTGAACATGGTCAGGGCAGTTCCGTTCACCAGGCGGACAAGCCTAAACCCAGATCACCACATGAACACCCTGACAATTAAAGACCTGTATGTGTCAGGACTATAAGCCTTGGGGTTCTGAATATCCCTGCAGTGATTAAATATGCAGCTTGGGTCCAGAGCAGTAGGGAATAGGGAATGTGTAACATGTAGTACCGCATTTTTCCCAGCAGGAGAATGGATGCCTGTGTCGTAAGTGAAGCGGTGAGGCATATGTTAATGTAGCTATGTACTATGGGTATGCATATAAATGAGTCAGAACACCAAAAGTATAGTGGTTACAGCATCCGGCCAACGTGAATGCAGTCCCGGTTCAACTACGACTACAGCACATATAATGTTAAAGTGTAATGAATGCCTCTGTGCTGTACAGACATTTAAATATGTAAAGGTGAACGTGTGTTTCGCATACGTCCGTTAACCGGATTACAGATAATTTACTGGTACTGTCACAAGTAATAAAGCCCACGTAAGCACAAAGACTTAGTAAACATATGTAACCCACAATAAGGATATGCATGTGCGCCTGCACGTAACCCACAATAAGGAAATGCAAGTGCACCTGTGCGTGTGTGATCCGCTCACAGCATAGTAAATGAATGCTGTTTCCCCCACGTTAGATATACATGGCTCAAACCTGTTAACCCCATAAAGTATGAAACCGGACAAAGGCATGCAAACTACCGGTACAAATAGGGACAAACCCCAGATATGTGCCAGAACAAACATAGAAAGTGGATAGAATAACGGGTGTGTCAGTAGCATGGATTCTCTGAAGGGTATGCAGTCGTAACCTGAACTGCTTGCCAGTATTTCCCACCGTAAGTCTCAAATGAAATGCCACTACATTGCCAGATAGACACAGGTTTATGTAAAACACACCGAAGATAAAGAGGCAACCAGCTGTACACTCTGCGACAATCTGTACAGTGGAAAGGTATGGTATGGATATAGATATATGTGTATACACATAATCCACAGACGTAAACCAAAGCAAATTATGAAATGAGGATTGTACATGTATATATGTATACACAACAAACATATGTCCCATAGATATGACATATGTACATAAATAGGCCACGTTATAGCTAATATGGGTAGACAAACAGACATGCACGAAAGGTGAATAAACCGCTGCCTTCCAAACCATTGGCCAGAAAGTGACAGTCCAGCAAGTTCTACACTTTAAACATGCATATAGGTGTCCATTGCAGGACCCCAAAAATTGATCCATACGTAGTGTCAACCGACATTGACGCAAAATAAGTGACCTCAGCAAATACGATATAGCTGTACATGCAACAGTAGCAGGTGCAAGGGTGATGACACATGTGTCGATAGAATGTATGACGTACGAACTGATATCCGGAGAGTGGGGAGTGCATATAAGTGTCTCCACACTTCAGTACCGCTCACATTAAACATGTGTAATGGGTACTGTAGAGGGTTGTCAGGTATGGGAATCATGGGTATGCAGAAATGGGCCTAGGTGTTGTTTGGCAGAGATTTCGTAGGCCCGCCTCGTGGGAGTGATGTGGGTATAGCACACGCCTATATTCTCAATAATGGGGCAAACCATCCACTGGATATTGCGTAAACCATTTTGGGAATATGTAGGGCCCTATATCAGTGTCATGTAGGCGATTATCATGGATGGACATGCGTACGACCAAGATGGTAACCATAACTGGCAAACTGTCAGAATAAGACAGCTGCACTAAGGCATAGTACATGAAATACAAATAGGGACTATATTAGATATACCCCAGACAAAGTCAGAACGTTGAGAGAATACTGGCGTAGCCAGGAATACGAATGTTATGAGTGTTACTAATCATGTAATAGAAATGTCAGTCACTATTATCTAACCGCACAGTTTGTAATGCCTTGCCAGCAATTTACCAGAAAGGCACATTACTATGACAAATGTAACAAGGGCAAAGGTCAAACATCAGGGCATTTACCCATAATGTGTACAGGTTAGGGGTATGAAGGTAACCTGTCCAAAATACATGTACAGAACTAGTGATACTAGGTGGACAGGTGAGAAGAAAGACATCAGGACAAATGAGAAAACATGTACAAGTCATACGCATGTACTCCAACAAATGTGAATGACAATGTATGCCCTGTGAATGTCAATGTGGAAGGTTAATAGACTCAAAAGAAATGTGTCCCTCAGGGTGTCATGCAGTGTCACCGTAACAATGTCCAGTCCCCCATACTCGTACGTGAGCTCTGCCACTGACGGAAAGCGCAAATACCGGCGCACACATACGGTACATGATAGACTAATTAGTGTGGATAAGCAGCTGTTGGCCTGTGTGAGGAATACAACCCTCTGGGTGGGTGTGTCCTGCAATATAAATGTAATGGCATGTGGCCTGTGATGCCGCCATACAGTGTGTGTATTGGTGTCAGAAAGTTGATATCTTGTATCAGACACATACTCCGCAACTGTACAGATTTACGCAGAATGTGCAGAGTTCTGCCTCATATGTTTGGTGTGTTCCACATAACATCAGTACCATTCTGGCACATTCCTGATAACTGAAGTCATGAAATAATGACAAACATGTGTGTTTAAGACACCAAATCCGTCAGAAAAGCCATACTAATGCAAAACCTATTATTGTGTCAACTATCTACGTTTGTAAGAGCAACATGTCAATACTGCCCCTATGTGTCCCACTATCAGATAAGGCCTTGTCCAGAAGTTTGCTCTAGGAGGTGGAGTGGTATGATCAGAAACAGATACATGTGTGAGGAAACAGCATTATCGACTGCAAGATAAGGCAGAAGGTATGAAATGCGCTGCAGTAGGACGTTCAGTATTGTCCGCAGGTATGTGCTGACATGTCAAATGACACAGCAGTCTACATGAAGTACCTATAGGGCTGTCACCTTTACAAATGATGATAGTGGGACATACCCACAGCCATGCACACAGCACAAATAGACATACACACAGCAAAACTAGGCCATGATACATGAAGCCTCCGTGTGCAAAGTACAGTGAGAGTACAGCAAGGATAGATGTCTGCCAAGATATACAGCAAATGCCTGTAAGGGCGTGTAACACCGCCCGTAACACGGACGTTGCATGGACAATGTTGGGATTTGCAACATACCCCATTGGTATGTGAAAGCTATGCAAATATGCGATACATGAAACAGTCAGCTGTCCATGCAAGAGCAGAGTTATGGGGAGAAAATAGATTATTTATATATATATATATATATATATATATATATATATATATATATATAGAGAGAGAGAGAGATACAGACATACACACACACACACACACACACACACACACACACACACACACACACACACACGTGGCAGGGTTGTGAGCAGAACACGAATGTAACCACTGTACCACACAACAGCATTACGCAGTGACAGAACGTGCAACCGTGAGTAGTGGATCACGGAAATCACACAGGCATACGTCTAGCCTGTAGACAGCGGCATCAAAGGCAAAGACGCCGCACAGATGTTATGGTGAGTGAATACTGTAAAAGCAATGTACTGTTGTCATGCAGCTGGAAACACACACACACACTTGGCAGGGCTGGTAATCGAACTTACACATAACTACCCTATCACACTACAGCATGACGCATTTACAGAATGCGCTACCAAGATTACTAAACACAGCAGACCCACAGGCATTCTACTAGGTGCGTGTCAACATCCACAAAGGCAAAGACGTCAGCAGGATATATCTGTGGTGCGAAGCATCTAAAAGCATAACCTGAGTCCCCAGGCGGACGGGAGCATGCACACACACACACACACACTTGGCAGGCCTGGGAATCGAACTTACACCTAACTACCCTATCACACTACAGCATGACACATTTACAGAACGCGCTACCGAGATTACTAAACACAGCAGACCCACAGGCATTCTACTAGGTGCGTGTCAACATCCGCAAAGACAAAGACGTCAGCAGGATATATCTGTGGTGTGAAGCATCTAAAAGCATAACCTGAGTCCCCAGGCAGACGGGAGCATGCACACACACACACACACACTTGGCAGGCCTGGGAATCGAACTTACACCTAACTACCCTATCACACTACAGCATGACGCATTTACAGAACGCGCTACCAGGATTACTGAACACAGCACTCCCAGAGGCATACTTCTAGGTGGGTGACATCATCCGCAAAGGCAAAGACGCCGATAGGGAATGTATGTGTTGTGAGGCATCTAAAAGCATTACTGTGTCCCCAGGCAGCTGGAAACACACACACACACACACACACACACACACACACACACACACACACACACTTGGCAGGGCCGGGAGTTGAACATACACCTAACTACCTTATCACACTACAGCATTACGCATTTACAGAACGCGCTACCGAGATTACTGAACACAGCACTCCCAGAGGCATACATCTAGGTGGGTGACATCATCCGCAAAGGCAAAGACGCCGATAGGGAATGTATGTGTTGTGAGGCATCTAAAAGCATTACTGTGTCCCCAGGCAGCTGGAAACACACACACACACACACACACACACTTGGCAGGGCTGGGAGTTGAACATACACCTAACTACCTTATCACACTACAGCATTACGCATTTACAGAACGCGCTACCGAGATTACTGAACACAGCACTCCCAGAGGCATACTTCTAGGTGGGTGACATCATCCGCAAAGGCAAAGACGCTGATAGGGAATGTATGTGTTGTGAGGCATCTAAAAGCATTACTGTGTCCCCAGGCAGCTGGAAACACACACACACACACACTTGGCAGGGCCAGGAGTTGAACATACACCTAACTACCTTATCACACTACAGCATTACGCATTTACAGAACACGCTACCGAGATTACTGAACACAGCACTCCCAGCGGCATACTTCTAGGTGGGTGACATCATCCGCAAAGGCAAAGACGCCGATAGGGAATGTATGTGTTGTGAGGCATCTAAAAGCATTACTGTGTCCCCAGGCAGCTGGAAACACACACACACACACACACACACACACACACTTGGCAGGGCCGGGAGTTGAACATACACCTAACTACCTTATCACACTACAGCATTACGCATTTACAGAATTCGCTACCAAGATTACTGAACACAGCACTCCCAGAGGCATACTTCTAGGTGGGTGACATCATCCGCAAAGGCAAAGACGCCGATAGGGAATGTATGTGTTGTGAGGCATCTAAAAGCATTACTGTGTCCCCAGGCAGCTGGAAACACACACACACACACACACACTTGGCAGGGCCAGGAGTTGAACATACACCTAACTACCTTATCACACTACAGCATTACGCATTTACAGAACACGCTACCAAGATTACTGAACACAGCACTCCCAGAGGCATACTTCTAGGTGGGTGACATCATCCGCAAAGGCAAAGACGCCGATAGGGAATGTATGTGTTGTGAGGCATCTAAAAGCATTACTGTGTCCCCAGGCAGCTGGAAACACACACACACACACACACACACACACACACACACACTTGGCAGGGCCGGGAGTTGAACATACACCTAACTACCTTATCACACTACAGCATTACGCATTTACAGAATGCGCTACCGAGATTACTGAACACAGCACTCCCAGAGGCATACTTCTAGGTGGGTGACATCATCCGCAAAGGCAAAGATGCCGATAGGGAATGTTTAGAGAGTGAGCAGTCTGAAAGCATATTACTGTCCCAAGGTAGACGTAGACAAACACGGCAGTGCTGTCATCGGGCCAACTAAATATCTACAGAGCACTACAACACTAAATAGATACGGGATGCACCACAGACAGTACACCCTTCGAGACAGCAACCAGTGTGTTCAATGTAGGCATCCATCGTGACATTGAAAATGGACATCTGTTGCCTGGATGACCACCATGGCTATACAGGATGTCAATGGCCATGCCCACATGCTTAGTATCACATGTCTGTTTGGAATGTACTGTGTGTCCATCTACACAATGGCGTACTGGGCATGCTCACACACTTAGCAGTTGCAAAGGGCCGTCTTGCATGCACACAGATTGTAATCATGGAAGGGCACAGTTTGGAATGTACTGTGTGTCCATCTACACAACAGCGTACTCGGCATGCTCACACACTTAGCAGTTGCAAAGGGCCATCTTGCATGCACAGGGATTCTAATCACGGAAGGGTGCAGTTTGGAATGTACTGTGTGTCCATCTACACAACGGTGTACTGGGCATGCTCACACACTTAGCAGTTGCAAAGGGCCATCTTGCATGCACACAGAGTCTAATCATGGAAGGGCGCAGTGTGGAATGTACTGTGTGTCCATCTACACAACGGCATACTGGGCATGCTCACACACTTAGCAGTTGCAAAGGGCCATCTTGCATGCACACGGAGTCTAATCACGGAAGGGCGCAGTGTGGAATGTACCGTGTGTCCATCTACACAACTGCGTACATGGACTGTACTGTGTGTCCATCTACACAACAGCATACTGGGCATGCTCACACACTTAGCTGTTGCAAAGGGCCGTCTTGCATGCAGATGGAGTGTAAACATGGAAGGTCTCAGATTGGACTGTACCGTGTGTCCATCTACACAACTGTGTACATGGACTGTACTGTGTGTCCATCTACACAACAGCATACTGGGCATGCTCACACACTTAGCTGTTGCAAAGGCCTGTCGTGCATGCAGATGGAGTGTACACACAGAAGGGCACAGTACAGAAGGGCACAGTAAGGTATAACTGTCCTCACGCACAGGGCGGTCACACATGCAGTGACCTGTACACACACAGCTGCCATCACAGCTGTCACAGGTGCAGGTCACACATGTACACACTGCAGTGTACACTGTAGCTGTCAAGTCAGCACCATGTCGTCGGTGCAGCACTACACAGCCTTACAGTACCACAACACCATGTGACACATGACCACTGGGCTGTACAGAGGTGTACACCAGCTGTGCAGAGTACACATGTACCAACAGGGATCCAACAGGTGTTATGCATTGCAATGATACCAGTATACATGCACAGGTCGGCTCAAGACATACCACGGCCCTTACACAGCTGTGACACCTGACTGTTGCTGTACACCAATGAACACACATCTGGATATGTCATACATGTGATTGTGTGGATGTGTGCATGGACTGCACACACAACACATACATACATAGCCTTTGATGTACCTCATGCATAACAGTGGCCTAATCAATGCTACACACGCGAATGGAAGGTGGGCCCATGTCTGTTGAATGCTCACACTACAGGGGGTAGCAATGTTGACCGGGACACATACCCTTGTACTGGTAGCCTGTGACACCCGTGATATCATACCACAGTCCATGTGTTATGTATGTCAACACACATGTCCAACAATAGCAATGCATACAAACATGGCAACAGGAGACACATGTGACATCTGTACTGTGCATGCAGCAACCATGCATGTGCAGTGGCTGATGTCCGTAACATAGTTGCACCTACCTACGACATGCAGTCGCAATGCAGACCCATCATTGACACCTGTATACGGTGACATACAAACAGCACATATGGAGGGATGTGTGTACATAACATGGTGTACCACCTGTGTAGATGTATGTGTGCAGGGGGTGGCTCACAGTTGTGTCACACACCATCCTATCATGCCATGTGCAAACAGTACGCTATGTCGCTGTTACGTGACGGTGCTGACATAATGCATACACAGCGGTCAGGTGTTACCAACTATATGTCACATGGCACCTGTAACACCTACAACCTCCCATGTGCATATAGCAGCACATTTGCCAGATATAGCATTGGTACACATAATGCAATCAATACCGCTGCATGTCTATCAAATGTGTCATCATATGGCAGGTGTATCATTCCCAGCACTGCCATGTGTGTCTGAATGTGTGACCAGAGATGCCACATATCGCGGGGAATATGTCCCAGTTATTACACATTATTGTATACCATTGTAGAGATCTGTACATACGTCAGTGTGGGAAGCATGACGTCAGCCGGTGTGGTGCATCACACACGTCAGCTGTCCGTATACACATGTGTGGTCACCACAGTGTGTGTGTGTCTGTATGTATGTCTGGTGCTTGGTGTGAGGGTGTATGCTAATATACGGTAAGAAATGATCACTAACCCCACTTGGTGACTAACCCGTAATGGTGATGCATTGCACTACCCTGTTGATGCCATAGGTCCCAGCCATACTGGCTACCTGTGCATGTTCCTTCTCTGTGACATGTCATGTGGGTGCATAGTACTGTGAGGGTGATGACCACATAGGCAGGGGTCCCCACCTGCACACTATGGGGTGTGCGTTATAGTGGTGTATACCCCGTGAATGTGGCCATGTTCCCGTACTGTTACAGGGTCCTACTGCTGCACAGTTTGGCCTCCAGCTACCAAGTGACACCTCACAACATCATTGGCCAGACTGCTGTGTACAACCCCTGCACCATGTCACCATACCTGTAATGTGTCCTGCTATGTATGTCACGTCTCTGTCCAGTGTAGCCTGTGGCACTGACCACATGCGTCAGGTGCAGTATATATGCGGACATCTGTGTCATGTTGGTGTTTCCAACAGTCAGGTTGAGGGTACATGTAGCATGCTGATATTGCCAGACGTGCCTGTGTGTAATCCACAGTTACACGTGGGGGACTGCAAACACTGCTACCTGTAGGCACATGCAAGTACACCATAGGAGGGAACCAGGGTATCACAACCAACATGGTGCTACAGATGTAACCGAGACACATACCGTGAACACATCACACTGTATGCTGCACCTGCACTACATGGTATGACAGGTGCATGTCGACAGTACACAACCTATGTCACATACACATCTCTCAGTATTCACACACAACCACTGCAACATACACATCCCTCTCTATGCATACACAGGTAATATTACATGCACATCTCTCAGTATTCACACACAACCACTGCAACATACACATCCCTCACTATGCATACACAGGTAATATTACATACACCTCTCACTATGCTGTTCACCCTGTGCATCAGAATATTTGTGCATAACCCTGCACCGATGGTGTGGATGACAGGGATGCGGCACAGGCTTCATCATATGCACAGGGTGATATGTTTGCCAAGGGCATAGGCTGCACCAATGGATAACATCATGTGTGTGTGTAAGGGCCGGTGAGTTGACTGGACATGTCTGTGCAGAATGCATGTGGATGTTGTGGAGCCCTACAGTTGTGTTTGCTGTGTGCGTGTATGTGTGTACACAGTTCTGCCATTTGTGAGGCCTACACAGGGTATAATTGACAGCCCCAGATTGTACAGAGCAGGTTGTACAGCTCACTGTGTCCGTCCACGGCCACATGACCTGTGCCTGCCTGGGGTTGCACGGGCACTACCAGGTGGAGGTACAGAGTGGCTACTGTCCGACGACACATGTCCGCTGGAACCGTGTCCCCGCTGAGAACGTCCAGGGCCATGTCCATGTGACCTGCTGTGTCCTGGTGTTGACAGCACAGCACCAGCTGCACTGCTACTGCTACCGGTACTATGGGAGTGGGCATGTGAGGTGGCATGCTCACGTCGACGTACACTAGATGGTGTTGCTGGCCTACGTCCACGTGGCCTACGCCTCACTCCTACCAGATGTTCCAGCACAGACAACAGCTCCCACTCGCGGATTGCCATGCCTCGGTCAAGGATTCAGACCATTTCACTTAATCGCCTATTCAGAACATTAGCAATCTGCTGTTGAGCATTTGCCAATGCCTGGATGTTGTCATTTAGGGTATGGATAGCAGCCCTCTGCAGCCTCTGCCCTTCTCTGTTCTGCCGTTCAGCACGTGCCTGTGCCACCATTACAGTCTGGAACATGCGTCTGGTGATACCAGCTGCTGCGCTCTGTCCTGCAGGTGCATGTCTGCCAGAGGTCCTCCTACGAGCAGCACCAGCCACATGCCTGTGTGGCACATCTGCAGTCATTACACTGACACCATGGTGTGTAGACACACCTTCTGTAGCCACCACACGTTCCTGTTCCACGCTAACAGACGCTGACTGTCCTTCCTCTATGGCCACTGGTGATGCGGTATGTGTTGGCAGCAGAACTGTGTGTGAGGAAGAGGGGGACATAGCTGGGATGGTAACCATTGGCACAGATTCAGCCCCTGACAACCCTGCCTGTACCTCATGCATATGTTCATCACCGCTAGTATCTGTGGGGACACTAACATCAGATGGACCGCAGGAGGGTAACGCACCTACATCACCTGTGAATGCAAAGAAATACTGTAAAGTACAATAGACACAGACACACACACACACACACACACACACACACACACACACACACACACACACACACACACACACACACACACACACACACAGACACACACACACACAGACACACACACAAACACAGACACACACACAAACACAGACACACAAACACAGACACATGCAAACACAGACACACACACACAAACACAGACATACACACACAAACACAGACACACACAGACACACCATGCATGTGATTTGTCAGATGGCATGCAGCATGCCTGCGATACAGCAGAGGGCATGCAGCTCAGACATTAATAGTGTTAGTAAGCATACCTCCCTGGGGTGCACACTACAGCAAGCAGGTGTCATATCAGTAGCCATGCAGTTCACACAATCATGGTAGTATGCATGCATCCCCATGATACACCATGTGGCCCAGAACAGGATAACAGTACACATGGCTGACGTGACTTTGACATGTAATCTGCTGACATGTGCATTAACATGCATACATGTCTGACACAATGGTGTCCTGACACATGTACAGCATCATAATGGGCTTCACATTGCAGTGTTGTGTGTATGCCCTACAGATAGAATGCATGTTTAGCAAATGTGCATGAGCATGGGAGGGTAGTGTGAACCGTCTACATTGCTATACAGTGTGAAGTACAGACACTGTGCCATTGCATGGCATCATGAGGCATCTATGTTGCTGTAGAATGCATAATATGTACACATTGCATAGCCATAACTGCAACACAGTCGTGATGTTCAACAGATCGTATATGGTAGACTTCAGTGACACCTCCAGTAGCTGTGCACAGGCTTTTAGGTTGTCCAGTGTACCACATCAACTGTATAATTGGTCAACTAAGGCTATAATTGGACCATGTGTGGACAATGTGCAACAGGGTGTATACACATCCCAAGTACTGTGTGGCTACATGTCTCTGGCCATCCCCCATGGCCATGTGTGCACATGTGTTGGCCAATTGTGTGTGATGGGCATCTATCTCACATGTCTGTGTTGTCCCATATGACATACACCCATAGATGTCAGATATGTCACAATCCACAGGGCTATGCAGACAATGAGTTGTATGTTTGGTATGTGGGGTATAGGTCATGCGATAGTGTGACAATATTGCAGACAGAACACTACATGTCTGGGACATGTCAGGTGGCACATCACAATGTGTGCACCCAATGCAGGGGCATATGACACAATGGTGACACCTGTGGGCTGCCCATATCACAGCTCACTGTGTGGTACTGTGTGCATACCACACATGTTGTTCCAATGCATACTACATATGCCTCCATTGTAGAACACCTCCACCATTGTATGCACAGCTGACCACACATGTCGCAATGACAAGTACTGTGGTTTCAAGTCGGTGTATCATTACGTTTGTATATATTGCACATGGGTGGCCTGTGTGAATGAAGGGTGGTGCGACCTGCATATCGTGACTGGAACAAACATCAGGTGTGCAAGTGTTAACTGGCCACATGGAAAATAGATCTACACTGTAACATGCCTGATATTGATGACAGTCTCACCTGCAACGGACTCATGTCTGTGCGACACGCCAGAGGTACCTGTATAGGGGTGACACACCAGTATGAACATTATCCATGACTGTATGACAGCCACAGGTTGCACTGTGCATGTGAACACATTCACCTGTGTAATAGCATATAGTATGCACATGTGTGCATACACAACGTAGCATACTGTAGTATGCAGCATGTGTGTCCACATACCTTGCATATGTTGTTACTTTACATAATGTACAGTGACACATGCAACTAAATGGGATATAATAGCCATATGTGCAGTACTGACTTACCAGGCAACTCCAGGCTCATTGGTTGGGAGACACCCACCTCCACGATGGCAGCTAGTGTTTCTGGATGCTGTTCCCTGGGTGTCCCCAGACTGGCCAGTAGCTCCTCGGTGTGTGTGAGTGGGGGCTGGGTTGGTGGCCCACCACCTGTTCCACCTTGTTCCCTGGCGATTGCAGTGGCACGCTGTTTTGCATGTCGTATCAAGTCCATGCAGTGTCTGCGCACCTGCTGGTAGGTGCGGTTATGGCCACCCACATCGTTCACCCTCCTGCATAGATCCTGCCACAGGTCATCCCGCTGCTGGGCATGCTGTGGCACATGGCTGAACAACAAGTCATAGTTGTCATGGAGCTGTGGGATGAGGACATCATCCTCCTGGAGGGTGTATGCTGGGAGGCGTGTACGGGGCATTATCTGTAAGACATAATGATGGTGACAGGTCACAGTTTCAGAGATGTACAGAGATACTGCTGCACATACATTTCTATGACATCTACTACATCTGCACAGTTATCTTTGCAAAGCATCATGACACTGACACGACTGACGTGTTTGTGTCACACATGTCACACCCATTATGCATTGGATATCATCACCATATATGTGTGTCATCTCATTACAGTGTTCATACTCCATGTAAATGCTGTCTTGCTGTGGGCATGTCTATTTGCCTGCACTTGTGTTCTTACCTATCTGCACATGCCTGGATGTGTCCACGGTACTGCTGTTGACCTGGATGCTGTGTATATGTCACATATCAACACAGACACAGCCGTAATGGACTTGAGCAGTGACAATGCATACATATGCATGGACATCTGTACATGCATGTGTTTTGCCATATACATCTACACAGCACTGTACAACTGTTCAACATCCTGCCACGGATTGCCTGTATTGCACATGTGATAGACATGGGACAATGGCTAGTCAGACGACATTCGCAGGGATGGTTATCAACCATAGCATGTGCAGGCACGGTTTCCAAGCTGTAACAGACAGCCATTGTGCCACCGCAAGGTGCATCAGTGCCACATTACTGATCCAGTCAGTTGATAGTACATCTACCATGCGGCCATCACACCATGTATGACTGGGATGACATGTGCAGCTTTGATGGACAGGGTTGCATGGTATGGCGGGAGTATGTCACATATATGGCACAGGGATCTGTCCAGCCTGTGGCGATCCTAGTATTAGGATGGTGGCTGTCCATGACATATGTCTTATAGATCAGGATATGGACATGTAGCATGTCCATCATCATGGTGTAGCAAATGTCTTTCTGCAAGGTAGACAGCATGCTGCATAGTGGAGGTGAGGATTGTGAAGGCTGGTATCATACATCCATGCATAGCCATTACCCCTTAAAGGTGATATATGATCCAATATTGGTCACCATAGTGCTGTATATGCCTGTCCAGTGATCTCCGTGCTCATGGATGGCACCCTGACATGACATGGGTACCTCATATGACTACCTAAGGGGCCTGGAGACGTCACCAAGTCGGGGGGTGCACTGCACAGCACCATCCCTTACACAGTGTCCATAATGTTGACCACAGCCTAGGTAGTAGTTTATGGGTACAGGGATGTTCACCTAGCGGTGACATTGCTGGTATCATCCATCAGACTGTGCACATATGTCACACACCTCACCCACACAGCCCATTCTGTATGTTGTTCACAACACTGACACAGCTACACTGATAGGTCATGGCAATTCACAGCCTTACATACACAGATGCCTAACATTTGTCTGTGAGGTATGGGCTACAATGAGGGTGGGGTACAACACATTAACCCTGTTCTACTGTAGCTGGCACTGGTGTGCTGTGCACATGTCACTCTTGCACCTTTTGTAGTTGTGAGTCTGTCAACAGGCCACTGGTGGAACACTCCTGTGACATGCAAAGGTATTTGTAATCAAATATCCGTGCTGTTTTGTACATCTGTACTGCTAACATCTACAGTGCTAATGGTTCATGGACATGCACACCATACTCAGCAGGGTTATAGTGCGGTGCGCCCTAAATGACTGTCATCACCACTTGTGGGTTGATATTATCCAACACACTATCTGTATTGTATGGTCATGCTAGGTACTTGTTCAGAACTTGTGAGCATGTCATGAGCTACTGATTACTATAGCACCCATTCCACACCATTTCCCACAGGTACACTGGCTGTCCTACACTTCCCAGCTTGCTTATGGTACAACAGCTGTTGTACACATGTAACGCACATATCCTGTGGGACATGGTTGTATATACAGGCATGTCCAACTGTCACGTACCAGTGATACTGCCTGTCTATATGAGGGATATGTCATACATGTGGCAATAGAGCAATTGTCTCATGTACACATTCAATGCTCACCTCCCAACATACGGCACTACAGCCTGTGGGGGATGCACTTCTGCAGCCGTGCTGGGGGCATAGCTCTCAGGTGTACCTCATTACGAGGAACCTCATTTGGGGTTCTAAAAGGTGCATGTTCCTCAAGGTTCCACATTGGAAGGGTCTGTCACACATTCATTGTTGGAAATTGTTTACCTGCTAGCCATGGCTAAATAGATGGGAATCATATTAATTCATTAGAATATTTTTTTTATACGTAAAACCAGCCTATTTTAGCCATCATATGCCCTTCCTAGTTGAAGCTGTTAGTAAGCCAGTTGTAAGTGTTCCACGTTTTGCCCATTTGTCACACAGTATGAGGGCTAATGTTCCTCAGTTTGGTGTTAGGAGGTTGACAGCTATGGCTGGGGGTAATGCTGTCACCAACCCTGACTGCACCTGACAGTCATTTGGGGATGTGTAACATTCGCAACACACCCCACCCATCACATAGTCTCACATGATCTACACCACTGGCCACACCTACGAGGACAACTTGTGCAGTATGTCTCCATACTCACTGTAGGCACCAGAGGTAGCCCCCATCATGGAAGACAACATCACCAGCTTATAGCCCACAGACTCATGTGTGCCCATCACATACAGCCAATAGTGAGTTATAACATTCACAACACACCAGTCATAGATGACTCTGTAGGGAGTCACACTGCAGTTCCACACAGCAGGCTACACAAGGCGTTAGTCGCTTACATCTTGCTGCCAGGTAACTGCTTCTGCAACATAACCTATGCACCCATGCCACACCTCACCAGGTACGATATGACTGTCATTCTCCATGTTAGTGTGACTGCCCTGTGATGCCACTTCACAGACTACGTGTGCAGGGACATGCAATAGCTCACCAGTCTTATAGCCCTGAGGGTGTGGGCCAAGCCCTGGGGAGCATGTTGCATTCGTGCGGACACGATACCACTGTACAACAACCGACTGTGTCACTTCAACAGTTGCCTATGCTCCTATTGTCATTCCACAGGCATTTGGTATCTGTCCGCTTTGAAAGACCTGGTCAAACACAATGCTGTGGCACAGATGACTTGCACCTGTCAGCCCTGGGAGTACAGCTCACATGTAAGGCTCTTGCTGCTTCTATACTGCCTGTCTTGCACAGTTTCCAATAACTGTCACCAGCAGGACGGGAACTGGCAGGCACGACATGGGGTCATGTGACACAATGCTTGCATCTTCCTCTGTGACGCACGCAGGCAAGGCACACCTTATAATGCACCACTCAAACATCTCTGCAGTGACTGGGACCTGCCTCTAGGCTCTGCAGAGCACACCTGCAATGACAGGTTATAGACAGACTATACCTTTCAGGCACATACCTGGACCGACACACCCACAGCTGAGGGGTTCCCATATCCCACTATGTTTTGCACACATCCTGGCAAGTTGCTTAGCACAATGCATCAGAGGTGCTCCACGTGCAACTAACTGTGTCCGGGACTGCTATACACATTGTAACAAGCAACAGAGTCAACATTATACCCCACGGGCAACATACCTTCTATGTTGGAATATTGGACAGTGGGCCTCAGACAGCTACTACTGATGTGTGACTGACACTACCCCACACTTCACTGGGATAGCCACTCATGTACTGACACATCCATGAGTCATACCCTCCGCTCTGCTGGATCAACCCATACACACCACCTCCAAGACCTACATTACCCTTAGCATGAACACTACCACCATGTGACTGGTGTTACACACCTGGGGTTATCCCCTCATTGGTGGATTCCGAACATATGCTAATCAACCTTGTTAGCCACATCCCGGCACCACATCCATCACAGCATACACAGTACATGAGTACTACAACACCTACTACAGATGTCTGCTGACAGCGGTTGTTAACATCATGACACCCATGCAGATGGACAATGCACATACAAATGCTGACACATACCCCAGTGCACTTCATTAGCATGTACACAACTGCATAGATCATGATATTCCACACAGAGCCATGATGGTACACACCAGATAACAGATGCCACTCTGGTGGTCATGTTCCATGGACATATGATGTACAACAACAGGTGTAGGCTGTTGCACAGCCGTGGTGGGGCCACAGGGTCCCTCATCACATACTCCAAGACTAGCTACGTAAACATGACTGCCACACATTCCAGGGTGTACCACCAGGCATTATGGTGGTATGTCAGTAGTCGATGGCAACACCCACATCTGCTGTCACATACAACAGTCACTCAGGAACATTGCAGACCCAGGTGTTGTTGGCAACATGCTGGAGGATGGATTCAATGCTGACATTACACCCTCTCACTCACTACAGGGCCGCAATCCATACATGAACATTGTGGTGTCCCTGTGGTCACACCTACACAGTACTGACCTACACTCTATATGTCCTGGGACACTGGCCCCATGTCACCTTCCAACGTCCCAGGCTGTGATGTCTACCAATCTCTGAATTACATGTCTCCCCACTAGGCCACCATATTCAGTAATAGCCTTGTTTCAGACATTGTAGCCCCTGAATGGCACACAGCAGCATTTATCACACTACACACAGGTGGCACCACAATGCACGAGTGGGTCTATAGTCCTACACACTGGACTGTTCTGCATGGCTATGAGGCACATCATCAAGGACGTCATTCACAGAGACATTGTTGGGCTCCCGTCCTTTGCTGCCACCCGGGTTGGGCTTGTTAGGGCCAGAGCATGGCCCCTACACATGGTGGACTCCTTTCATACAGTTACCAGGGCAGTTGCTGATGGTACGGGAGTCCACACATCCTACATTGTCCTCTCATTGCCTTTCAGCACCATTCCCCATTCTGGTATTGACAACATACACATCCACCTGCACATCATACCCTGTGTCTCAGGATGTTATGCTATGTGGCTCATGGACAGGACACACAGTGAGGCCAGCATACCATAGTGCCTACTACATGTCAGGTACATTTGGCATACCACGGTCCTCAGTCATAGGGCCCCTCATGTTCAGTATATGCTTCCCTGCAGAACAGGCTAGCACAGGGGACTTTCCCTGCCTAGCTTTCAAACCCCTGCATACCAAGCACCATGATTGCTCCACCAGCTGATACTGACTCCAACCATACGGGTGTCGCTGTGACAGATACATAATATGACTATCATGGCATCAAGCTGCATGACACAAGGTGCATGCACATCACCTTTGCATTACACCATTCACCCACTGACTATCACATGGATGGTAGTCCCCTACATACATATCACATTGTACATGTTTGCAGTACACACATATGTCGCACCCACTCCTGTGGTTACCGTATTGCCACTGTGGCATGGATATCCTTCTACGTGGCCACACCTATCTGTACTGGGTGTGTAGCTGGTACATAGGCACCCATTGTACCTCTGAACTCAAGACATCTACACACATTCAAGGGTACACCACCCCATTTAGGGTGTACCTTACACAACAGCTACAGCTTTACATGCCACAACATTAACACGCCATGACGTTTACTGAGCTCCAACAGTTTAAATATGCGGCTGCACTACGGACACCATGTCTGTACACATTTGCATACTACATACTCAGGGGTGACCTCTGCTGATCAGACAGGGCCCATGTCCACAACATTATTAATGGATATACTCCTCATACGCAACATAAGCAGAGGCCACTGTGAGCAACATGCTCATGGATATGTTCACACACGCCACAATGAGTGGGATGTGCTTGTGGGTTACATTCCCAAACCGGACACTCACCATGCTTTGGAACATAAGTCCTATGTACATCACGCAGGGACACTCAGTAGCACTGTTCATGTGATACCTCCCTTGGTGGTTGGGAGACACATGTAGGCCTGCGATCACTGCAGTGGCTGTACTGTGCAGAGGTGCAGGTGACACCTGGCTCTGCTGTTCACAGGACACTACCCTAGAGAGTTGCCACTAGTGTGAACACTGTAGTTGTGCTTACACATGGACTTGCCAGACTGCATAACCCACTATGCACCTGTGAAGCTATTACATGTCCTTTGTGCATGGTTACTTGGTAGCCCTTCCATTTAGATTAGCTATCATGCTATTACAATGTCCCATACCTACAAGCCATATGTATCCTGTTATTGTACATACCAATAGACGATACCTGTGGTATGCATGATATGCCTGTTATGCTGTGTAGAATATCTGTCATATCTACCTATAATACTATACATTACACATATTTCACATAGTATCCCATAATGCAAAGCATACTTGCACAGCGGGACCACCTTACATATGTCATTAACTTAATATGCCCATACACATGTGTGCTGTGACAGTATATCAACATATACTATCCCCTGCTATGGCACGTCCTTGTTGGACATACCCTATCACTGACGGCGGGTTGTATGGAATTGTTCTGTTTAACGCCCTCATGTAGCATCCCTTGTGGTGTCTGTGCTGTGTACCTTGTGTCCCACTGCAGGACGCACAGTTTCTACAAGCGTTAGTATGCTCAGCAAGACATCACTACATAAATACCTTTCCCCACTTTATGCATTGCGGACACGTTTAATTAATGCAAACCAGGCTATACATACAGTAAAACTAATTAATGCAGATCATGCTATACATAACCTTACATATCGGGTGTTCTACATACCTTGTTGTTGTTACTGCATTTCGTTTCTATCTCTCTCACAGTGTTTCAACTGGTATTCGGTATGAGCATACGGTTTGAATGTCTGTCAAGTCATCCTTATATACGTCGATACCTGTAACATGTGGATTCATCCCGCCAATTGGTGTTCCTGAGTGACTATTTACTTGCATATCAGCTATGCAGCTACTCCATTCGCCAATTACGTGGCAACAGTGGGGTATAATTGGATTCTCCACTTGGGCGTTGCCTATTTGCCCTACCTTCGGGGAGATGGTCTGTATTGTGTTTTGTTATGTGTAACTGCAACTGCTATGCATGGAGACAAGTATAGTTTGGATTCATGTCCCCCATGGATTGTGTGTGACTGGTAGAGTATTTGGTTCAACATGTGGGTGTACCTGTCATCTCAACGTCTGATAATGGAGTATTGCAAACAAAACCTGTAACATGGCTGTTTGTTCCATTATACAACGCCTGCAATTTTGCATGACGCCTTTAATTGTGTCTCTCACATGGTATGTTGAGGGTTCTGCAGATGTAATTGACTGACTGGATGTTTGTGCTGCTATTACAGTCTGTATTGCTTTAGTTTCTAGTGTGGGGTATGTCGGTGGGTGTACGTAGCATATATAGGTTTGTGGGCCTTGCATTTCTACATAATCCGTATATATGTGTGTGGACTCCGTCCCTAATTAGAGAGCTAACAGTTGGTAGACTTATGTTACGGGATTGTACGTTGGGCCGTTGTTAATTGGTTTCTATATCGTCTGCAGGTGAGCTTGCTACTTGTATACCTCTGTAATTGCAGTGATATATCAAGGGATATGTGTAAGTGACAGCTATCCCTTGTATTTCTGTCCTAGATATTTGCAGCCATTGTGGTTGTGTTGTTAAAAGAGCCTGTTTGCCATGTGTTGCCACCTTTTCATATGGTCATTGTTGGACACTTGCGGGACACACAGCAGTGTTTACAGGCCAACATGTAGCCACGGTCAGTACACAGGTTAGCACATACTTTTATCCTCACTACATACCTATTGTTGTGTGACTTTGGCTACTTATCATATTGCATGTAACATTTACGTTTCTTACATACAGGCATAACTATTAAATAAGACTGTTACATTATATATGGGAAATATTTATGTCCTACCATCTCGGGCATTTGCCCTTTGTACTGTTTTATGTCAGGACACACCTGCCCAGGGTGGGGCTGTCCCTCCAACTGTGGGACAGGTAGTAACCGTATACCTACGGCTAGCTATACCCACACCTACCGTACTGATCTGCCTCTGACTTGGCACTAACAAACACATGTTGCGGACACACACACACATTACAGTCACACAGAGATGCACATGGCACCCTCAACGCACACTTACACAGACTACGGCACTCACAGACACAGTTGAACACAGTACCTACGTGGACCGCAACACCGGCAGCGGTGACTAACTGTCCCTTCATATCATCATACGATTACTCGCGGATGTACTGTTCCGGTACTGTGTTCTATCGGTCTTTCAGCCTCGTGGTTACGCATGTCGGTATGTTACACATTCCATGGTTGGCGGTATCCTATTTATTTGTACCTCCAAGGTGTTATGAATGTCGTTGAACTATCTATTATATTTGCAGATATTGCTGAATCCATCTATATCACCATATATCCCTCTATTGCCCTTTCTATCTGTATTATATATATGCATATGTGTACACATATATATATATATATATATATATATATATATATATATATATATATATCTGGCGGGGAACGTGACAGGCACACAGCATCACCATATGCTGTAAGGCTCATGTACTGTTCAGGTGTTGGCATTCCGTGTTCCACTGGCTGTTGTGTTTACAATGTTTGAGGGCTGCCTATGTAGGAGTCACACATTGGGCCACCTATACATTACAATTTACAGGTGGTCATGTTTGTGTGCCATCCATTTTACTGTGTGCAGGTGGAGAGATGTCAGTCCATAGGGGCTTACACTGTCAGAGTATGTGCTATACGTTCCCTCTTTGCCAAGGTGTAGGCATATTGAGCACGCCTCCGTCTGCCTACTGGGGCTGGCACAGTGTGTTCATGGTCTGAATCCCTCTGTGCCTGTAATGGCTTTGGCAATTGCGGTGGGCTATGAGGGCCTTCACCATTTTGTCCCTGCTGCAGCTGCTTCCGCAGGATCATATTATGTAGCATGGCACATACTATGACGATGTGGGCACATGTGCCTGGAGAGTACTGCAAGGCTCCACCAGATGTATCCAAGCACCGGAACCATGATTTCAGCATCCCGAACACACGCTCTATGATGATTCTGGTTTGTGCGTGTGCCTCATTATGGCATTCTTTCATGGGTGTGTGTGCATTTCTGATGGGAGTCATCATCCACGGCTCCAGTGTATAGCCAGCATCCCCCACAAGATGGCCATGTGGGATGTCCCCCCTGACAAATACCTGATACAGCTGTGAGGCATGCCAGATATGGGAGTCATGGTAGCTTCCAGGGCTGCCAGCACACACATCCATGATAATGCCCTGGGCATTGCACATGACCTGGCAGTTGATGGAGTGGAATCCCTTGTGGTTTATGTAGTGCCTACCCTGCTCACCGGGTGGTGACTTGATTTGTATGTGCATGCAGTCTATCGCACCCAGTACCTCCGGGTAGTGTGCCACACGGTGGAAGTGGCGCATATTGCTGGCCAACTCCTCCTGAGTTCTGGGGAAGTATATCTGCTCATTGGCATGTGGTAACATGGCATCCAGGAACTGGTGTAGTACCCTGGATGCTGATGCCTGTGAGATACCCATTATATCTCCAGTTGGCCTTTGAAAGGTACCTGTGGCCAGTATTCGCAGGCTTACACATACCTTCGTGTCCACTGGGATGGGTTCCCCTCTGTTGTTTCTGGTTCTCAGGCGTGGCCGGCACAGCTCCACTATTTGCTGTAAGATGTCCCTGTCCACCCTGTAACGCTCTAATATCTCCAGGTCATGTAGCCCCTGGTAGGTTACCCTTGGTCTGAACACTCTCCTTCTCCTCCGAGGCCTGCGGTGGTTGTCGGCATCATCCTCCACAACACCGTCAGTCTCTAACACATGCTGATGAATCACAGCTATGGCAGCTCCCAACATGTACATTTTAAAAGTTTCCTGTGTGTTTACACCTATGGTGTGGTGTTTGGGAATACACAGGTGTGTGTTGGGTGCTTTCACACTTTATACTATTGTGCTCTGAACACCGATGATGTCATAGGGTGTGTATGTACGATTGTAGCTACATAGTATCTTATGTGTTTTACTGCCGGAACTACTATTGTGGTGCCTTTGGTGTTGAATTACATTTGCCTGCCGTGGATTACCTCTTGACCTTCCCTTTACATTTCTGCACGTTGCACCTACCATTTTCTGGCGTGCATCCTGCAGCCTACTTTCATTTGTACTTTCCTGGACCTGGCGTATCTTGCGTTATGTGTGCTACTGCCGGTCTGTTGTCGGTTTGCTTTGCTCTGCTGTGTCAGGTCTCCTATCTTTGCAATCCAATACCTCCCCTCCTTTCTTTGCATTCCAATGCCTCCCCTATCCTGTTTTGCAGGTTTCTGCAAGCAGACTTGTCAGCTGCCATCGATTGGCCTTCGTGGGTTGATTGGTGTTGATTGCTCATTAGTACTCCAATTACCCTACTTCTGCATTTCCTTCTTTTCTTCCCCTGACCTTCCTGTTTCTGCTATTGTTTGCGGCGCGTGCATCCGATTACTGGGTTTCGGGCACATTTTCATCCTCGTACACATGCGCTTTTGGGCACCATGTGAGCTCTCAGCTAAACGATTCTATACCTTCCTCCCCACCCCTGTCCTGCAGCTTTGCTTAGCAACGGACAGGCCAGATTTGCATTGCTCCAATGTGCTTACTGCTACGGTGGCACACCCCTCTGCTGATGTTATGTACCTCCTCTGAGCCACTCCTCGGTGTTATACCACTGCGCCATATGGTACAACCTTCATCCGGCGGGACATTTGCGATTCAGTATTATCTGCCTCATTTGCATGGCATTGACTACTAATTCATAGTTACCGCACCGAACACTATCGCAGGCCCTTAGCAACCCTTGCACCTTGGTTGTGGTGTTCCATGCCTACCATTGTGTATTATGCTGTAAACCTGATTTCTATTACATTTCGATTTTATGACATTTTTATATAATTTCTTTATGTTACAGCTTCCGCACACATGCCCTGTGGTTGTGCTGTGCGTTACTGTGGACATGACATTAAATGTTGTTATTTACGTGTTGTGCATCTTTTCTTATGCCATTGGCTGTGTATTTTGCCATTGGCATATGTTAACGTTGTGATACCTGGGTCTGGCCCTCTTCCATAGCTCCGATGTTCTGTTTGGGAAAATGTAAACCGTGTTTTTTGGTTTACATTTCCGTGGGCTTACGCTACGCCTGCACCACTTCATGAATCGCTATATGCCTTCATTTGCATGGTGCGACACTGCACATGGGGTGATTAGCATACCTATGCCGGGGGCTGCGCAGTTCTGGCATACGCCGGTAGTGCACGTGGAATTGGATCGTACCTGAATCGCTCGACGGCCATATTTGGCGTTATACCGCCTACGCTATGCCTGCACCTGGCACAAGCTTCATGAATCCCGGAAATTGTTTTCCAAGGTAATATAGTTGCTTGTTTAGTTGTGATGTCTACAGTCACTGAACTTCTATATATGCTGTCCATTGGATAAGGATAGACTTCACTATAATTTAATATTGATGCTGGTACCTTGAAAATGTGGTAAGGGTAAATTGTTATGAGCATAGAAATGTGTGCTGTTTATAGGATTTCAGTAAAGCTTCTTTTGAATGGGAAGTCTGCTAGTTTACCTTTTGTCTATATAACTGAATAACAAATTACAGGGTGTTCATATTATGAAGTGATTTTATTACTATTTCAGTATGATATTGTTTATCATGTGCATTTTGAAGTCAGTGTTGTTTTAAGGGGGAGGATAGCATAAATGAAGAAGTGTGTCATATTGTACAAATATAGTGAGAAGGTGAGGTAGCTAGGGAATGTAGGTTAGAGAGGAGTAGAGAGGGCTAGTCCACAATAACAGTAGGCAATCAGTATGTGCATGCTCAGAGTTCACAGGTGACCAGAGAAGAAGCTGGAGGAAAAGAGCCCCTTTAACTGCAAAGAGTAAATCACAAACTTATAAGTAACTTCTAAAGTAGCACAGCTGACACTGTATGTCAGTTTCAAAAATAAATGAGAGTGAAAAGTAATTAGCTTGACTCCAGATGTTGTAGAGTGGTATTTCGTCTGTAGCATCCTCACCAACTGCTTTAACAGAAGATGATACAGTTGTGCCAAATACAGATATCCCTACAGGTGGAATTAGAGGAAATATTGAGGGGGATATGTTGCATATTGTTATAAAAACATAGTGTTCAATGGCTCCATTTGTTTCTATTTGTCCTAAGATGGCAATGATTTCTGCACTACTTTCAGATCAGTTGTACAGCAAATGAGTAATAAACTCATCTAAGGCAAAAGAAAGTCAAGAAAAAAGTAACTAATACCACAGAGCAAGTGGAACATTGCCATTTGTTTCAAAGCCAGAACCAT
>NC_056727.1:1029224014-1029254014 GCF_019279795.1 Protopterus annectens | reverse complement strand
AAGTGTCCTTTCCAATTTTCCCCATTAAAATTAATTAATTAATTAATTTGACATTTGTTAACCGGGTTAGTCCAGCTGAGCCAGAAGCCCGTTTTCAGTGGGGACCTGAGGAGAAAAGCTCCAAGGTAGTTGCATACATATATTCAAAAATTACAGTAAAAGCATATAATCTGAGTCAACACATAGTGATTGAAGTGAAAAAGGAAAACAAAAAAAGACAAAAAGAAAAAAAAAGTATAGATTTGCATATATAATATAGTTTTGGGGTTTACAATTTGCAGGGAGTAAACATCACTGAGTGAGTACATCATCAGTTTACGTATAGAAAACATCTTAGACTGTGTACAGTGCAAATTAATGAAAGTCTCAGTAATGAGAAGATAGAAATAGGAGTAGGAGGAAGTACACTAAGAGATTCAGTTCTAGTGTGGTGTAGTAATATGAAACAACAAGTTTCCCTGTAATGTAGATTCAGGAGAAGATATGATGTGACAATACTAAGTAAAGACAATATACCTTAGAAGGGAGCTTAAGTGAAAAGAGAAACTAAAAGTGGTTGGGTAGACGGAAAATGAGATATAAGGTTGGGAAAGGATGGAAGGCTTTAGGTAGGTTAAATAAATGTGTGCACTCTGATGTCAGGGCATGTGAGTACTTGATAATGTACATGCTTGATATCATTGACACTGAAAAGTAAAGACTATTACAAGCTGCTCATTTTGACCAACCTATTTTAATTTGAGAGACAACAGCAAGGCAGCCACTGAAGTAATATCCCAAAAGCATAGCATACCCCTTTTATCAGCGCTGAGCATCATTTCTTCTATGCTGTTAAGCTATTTGACTTATGAATCCTAGCATACCTCTTGTAGTTTAATGGGTTATCAGATGCTTTTTCAATAAATATGAGTTTCAGGTGAAGGGAAGTTTACTTTTGCTTGTGTTAAGTCTGTTTTCAATGTTAGGGCATTTTGTTTAGCAAGTGACTGACATTTTTTTTTTTTTGCTGTAAAATTTGGAATAAAATTTTTAAATTAAATCCAAATGATATGCACACTAGCAAGTCTGAATAAGTTTTTGTGGTACGTGGCGAGGGACAAACCAGTAATAGGATATTCATATGGCTGGCGGTACCTGGTCCATTACCATACATAAGGCACCATATCGCCATCATCCAGCTCTGGCCAGCATTGTAAGTGGTATGGCTAGTCAACTCAGAAGATTGAACCCAGGAGTTTGTATAAAGCTATTTGCTCAAGTCCTGCAGTCTCTCAAGTTTGGAAGATCTTTTTTTGGTGGTCCTCAATTTTGTGTTGAGGAGGAAGCTCTTCTTTTATGCCATGTACTCTGATTTGTAAAGGCCAGTATTATGATTTTATGAATTTTAACATTCAAAGTTTAGTAGGATGAGCAGATTTAACAGGAATACTAAAGTTAATTACACTACGGCTTAGAAACCAGAGTCACAACAGAGATTTACATCCTGTCAGACTTTTAGCAAGTCACTTAACCAGACAGCACTCTGTGGCAACTTGAAAATTGGGATAGGCTACTCAATGAACTCTTGGACCACATAGGTCTATAGGTTAGTACTAGGTTAACTGCTCTTGTTTGTTATTTTAAGCCTAGCCAATTTCCCTTTCAATGGTGGGAATCAAACCTCACACCTTATGATTATGAGGTAAACACCTTAACCATTACATAAACCATACATGCCTATTAACATACCTATTAACTCTTATGAAACTATAAATGTATGTGTGTGTATATGAGACTACATACTACAAGAAGCCTGAATAACACTGCAAGCCTTAATGTCTTGATGGGAACAAGAATAGCTGAAACAAGAGGAAAATTAAGCAATAATGCATGAGTGTTGGAAGATATTTACTGGTTATGTTGGAACTGTTAAAAAAAAACTGCTCAGGAGAAAGATAAAAAAAGAGTATATCAACCATTCGATAGATACATGAACATTGGTGAGAGAGAGCTAGAGATGCAAATACATATATGTGTGTGTGTGTGTGTGTGTCTATATATATATATATACATATATATATGTGTGTAGACAGAGAGAGAGAGACATTTTTTTTAATTAAAGAAGCAGCTAGAAGTAAGGTAAATAAAAACAGATTAATAACTGTTGCAATAAATACAATGAAAATTAATAAATAGCAAGACAGAATGATCCGATTAGGAAAATGGAAACAGTGATGTGCAACTACTCATGCTAAATGTCCAGCAATTATAGAATCAATTTCCATCGCCATGTGCCATATGCTACTCTCATAGGTTAGTAGTAGCAAAACTTTCATAAGTGCCAACACTACCTCAACAAATCACAGGAAATTCTTATTTTGATCAGTAATGTTATATCTGAACTTTTCTTAAGTGTGTAATAGAGGGCAATACATACAACCATATTAAAAAATACCTTTTTTTTTTAATTTGCACATAACAGCTGACCTAAGAGCAATAGTAGTTGTAAAACGTTTGTTGCTTTAGGGCAGGAATACTTTAATAATGTAAGCAATCTTTAAAATGCTGAAACTAGATAATTGAGCCAAATGAGTAACCAAACTCCACACTTTATTTACAAAAATATAATTGCTTCAATCATTTTTGTGAATTGACTTAATAAGAATAAACTTACACATAGCAATATCATCTTATTTGCACAATACATTTATCACATAAGTTCAAACAGGTTAACTGATCACATTAATCATTTGCAAATAATCAGAGAGTAGTAATCGTGACCTTTCATCCATAATGGGGAATTTCAATGAACACAAGTGTTGGATGATCAGAATGGACATACATGCAACAATTATGAACTTGTGAGACATGAAGGCTATTAAAATATTGTTCCAAGTACTGCACTCAAATTGGAGGAGGAGCCAATTATTTAAATAGTTTAAATGGTGAAAATAACATCAACAATAAGAACATTAGTGCACATTCTTCAAGTGACTTCCCAGTGCTAGACTAAAGATTTAATTTGGACTTGGACTCTGATTTGAATTGTACTCATGATTGCAATTATTTAGTGATTCAATCAAAACTGTTTGAAAAATATTTACTAAAATAAAACTCCCTATAACTGCACAATTGTTTTTCCATGTAGTGGATCATTTTAAAAAGTTTTAAAAAAATATTTACTAAAATAAAGGTCACTACAACTGGACAGTTGTTTCTCCTTGAATGCTTGACAAATCAAAGAGTATCTAAGGAAGTAAGACTATGGAAATTTCAGCATCCAGGATCCTACATAAATTCCTGAATGCTATGCTACAACATGCCAGTGACTATATATATTTTCCCTATTCCCATGAGGAGAGAGCTACAACTATCCAGGAGTTTTACGCATAGACTGCACGCACGTTGAGATCAAAGCACCAGTCGGGGAACTGGGAGTGGTCTAAATAAACAGAAAGGGCTTCCACTCCATTAACTCTCTGGTCATGTGTAATGCCAAAGGAATTATCCTGAATGTGTGTACTGGCAACCCCAGCAGTTATCACTTCTCCCATATCTGGCACAACTCACAGCTTTACCAGAGGTTTTCCAGGTGGATATCCTACAAAGCCATTTACTGGAGATGCAGGGTATGAACTTAAACTATGGCTAATAATGCCCATCAGAAATGTAGACACATCCATGGATGAATGCTATAATGAGGCACATGCTCAAACAAGAAATATCACAGGCCATGTATTTGGGCTTCTGATGTCAAAGTTTCAGTATCTAGATATATACCAGGGGGTGCCCAGCAGTACACCCCCAGTATTTGAGCTGAAATTATCATTGTCTGGTCTATCCTACACAATATTATCTTGAGAAAACAGCTGCAACAGGAGCACCAAGAGGAATGAGCACACATTCCACCATCACTGGCAAGGTCACCTCAGCCACATGCAGGTAATGAGCCAAAGAGGACCCACCAGCTGCTGTAGTTGTAGCTAGATGTTGGTGTGCACAATATGTCCTCACCCTGACCAAGAAGCAATGGATAGCACAAATTCTGACACCTAAGGGGTACAACTGACATCCTATGCACATACATACATACATACAGTAAAATTAATGTCAGGCAATGCTCATGACCTTCACTTACACATGTAATGGCTAAGTGCTGCTAGCATCAGACAGAGTCATCCCTGACTTACAACAGTTATAACTGCAGGACTATCAAGGTAAGTGTTGAACCTGGTGCAGGAAACTAAATGGGCAAGAACACAAATGAATGGCTGATACTTGCATACTGTTACTTGAAAATGTACAGCAAAGCTCTATGCTAGCTGCAAATCTTGGTCTGTTGGACAGCTGTGAGTCATGCATGGTAGAGGTATCTGTTTATCACCATCACCACCAACAGCAAGAATTGGCTGTGCCAAGAGTTGCACTGTCATGTCCATGCCCATGGTCAGATGTGGCGGTGCTACCTAAAGTAAACAATGCCTGTTGGATGGGCTCTGCACATAATTATACCCAGGTCCATGGTCCCTTGGCCTATCATGACTGGGCATGGACAACACAATCACTGATGGAGCAGTGAAAATAGTGTTTACTACTGGAGTGGGATTGAGAATGGCCACATTGGCTAACAGCAGTTGATGTTGTGGACCTACGGTCACATGGATGGCATTCCCCCTTCCAGCAGATGTTCCATCACAGACACTGCCCATTCCATTGTGTCATTCATCTGACCACTGAATTGGCCATGCAGTGGAGACAATCTCACACAACAGCCTGTGCCACATCTAGAACCTTAAACATGTCCTCGGAGGCTCTAGTGTAATGTGCCTGTGCCTCCATGATGGCCACAGCCAGAGACAACTGGCACTGAAGCAGCAGTAACCACACTACTCTGATCAAGTGTGGCAAATTCAACCTGTCCACTGTCTGAGGGCTTAGTGGAATGGGTGTACATAGGCATACTGTGCCTGAAGGAAATCCAGGGGATATGTAAGTCACAATCTCAGAGTCAGATTCAACCTCTGCATCCCCCCAACAGTGTCTCTGTTTGCCAACCATCATCATCAGAGCCTACCAGTACTTCAACGTCAGGTGGTAAGAGTCCTACACTTCCACTGTCAGGATCACCTGTAATAATAAGCAACAAACACAGGGATGAAATTACTACTCCACTAAGTATTAAACCAGCATAGATGATAAAAAAGTAACATTGGCTATAAAATCACAGATGGTACAGGAATATAGGCACTCATTACAGCCTCCTCACACATACAAATAATAATATGTCTAAATAATGCCTAGTAATAAGCAGGTAAACATTTTTTACCACAAGCAGATGTTTCCACACTTTGTAGGGAGGATGGTTCTGGAAGAAATGAAGCAAGGAAAGGATATCAACTAAGCATCATAATGGGAATAACACAGGGGGACAGTGAATACACAATTACCTATATGTCCTGTAAAAGTAGATGAAACTGAAACTTGGCTGTGATGTCCACCCACATGCATGTGCACTGACAACTCCCTTGTACAACTGTATAACATATCAATAGGTGCAGACAGAGAAAATGTGTCACAGGAAGTTGTAGTCAAGTTATATATTTTATTCTACAACCAAATATAAATGTTGTCATATGTAAGCTTATCTGGAAGCTTCTCCTGGATGTATCCCGGCCACATCAGCACTGACATCAAGCACATGGTGTGCAGTCTCCACTGAGCTGTCTGGATCTCTGAAAGTGGGCAGGAATTCCTCATTTGGTGTGAGTGGTGACTTGGTAGCAGGACCACCCTCCTGTAGGCAGCTATCCTTGGGCAACAGCCCTCCTGTGGGCTGATGAAATTGTGCCAGTGGCCTGATCATAACTGTGGCCGTGATCACTGACTGCATTTACATCATTGACTAACTGGCTGCAAATCTCCTTTCTGGCAGCCATGTCCCTATGGTCTCTGTCAAATAGAAAGACTGCATGCTATCTTATAGCTTATATTATGACCTCATTTTCAGCATCACTGAAAGTAGGTTTTCATGGATTTGTAGGCATGAGTCCCATAACCCTCCCCCCCAAAAGAGCAAGTATCTATCCCGGCAGAGGGCTGCCTCCCAAACATCTCAGATGCTCAGGTGAAGGCTGTCCTCTCCAAAGCAAAAAACACTGCTTCCATGGGACCAGATGGCATCCCAGGTTGCATCCTACATGAACTACAAGAGGAACTAATCCCTCAAATAAAACGGCTATACAATCTCAGCCTCACTACAGGATATGTGCCCACAGAATGGCGTACAGCAACAGTGGTCCCACTCCACAAAGGTGGAGCCTCTACGGACCCTGGAAACTATCGCCCCATAAGCCTGACTAGCTTAGTCTGCAAGGCTATGGAGAGGATCATCATGGAGCTCATAAACAAAGACATTGGGGACCTACAGACACAAGATGTTTCCCAGTTCGGCTTTGTCAAGGGCAGATCCTGCCTTTTGAACCTGGTTGACTTCTTTGAAACAGTCACCAAAGCCATAGATGAAGGGAAGGTAGTCCACACAGCCTATCTGGACCTTGCAAAGGCATTTGACACAATACCCCACTCGGGCATCATAGATAAGCTATCCAGCTTAAATATAAACCCCTATGTCACAAGATGGGTCGCAAACTGGCTCAAAGACAGAACCCACAGAGTGAGAGTTGCTGGAGCCATGTCAGACTCAAAACCGGTCACAAGTGGCATCCCACAGGGTTCTGTCCTGGGACCACTCTTGTTCAGTATATACTTTTCCGAGGTACAGGCAAACGTGGGAGGACTATGGCTCACCAAATTCGCAGATGACTGCAAACTGGGCGCCATAATCAACTCTCCAGCTGACACAAACATCCTTCAAAAAGGTCTCACAGAGACAGATAACTGGTGCCAGCACCATGGTTTAAAGCTAAATGCCAAAAAATGTATAGTCATACCCTTTGGCAAAAACAATGTGCCCACAAATTACCACATAGGCGGAAACCCATTAAGTACAGAGAAAGTTATTAGGGACCTGGGGACCCAAGTTGATAGCAATCTCTCCTTTGAAAACCACATTGCCAAAGTGGTTAGAAAGACCTTCTACATAGCCCACCTCATCACGAAGGGTTTCACATCTAGATCAAGAGAGGTAATCGTGCCCCTTTATTCATCCCTCATCAGGCCCATCATAGAATACAATGCCCCTTTTGGGATGTACCTTACCCGACACCTGCAGCAATTAGAAAGACCCCAAAAGTATCTCACCAAGAGGATCAAGGGTCTCAAACAGATGCCATATGCTGCTCGGTTAAAAAAACTCCAGCTTTATTCAGTTGCATACCGCCTACTTCGAGGCGATCTATGCCTGACATACAAAGCTATGTCAAATCCAGAATTAATGGACATGCTCCACCTCAATAAATCTAAATCTCGTAGAGCCACACGCTCGAGGGACTTGAACCTCAGCACAGAAATAAATAGAACTTGCTGGAGGGACAGGTTCATAACCCAGAGGCTCCCTTTGCTCTGGAATAGAATTCCAGTTCATGTGAGGCAGAGCACCTCACTGAATCTCTTCAAGAAGAATCTCGATAAGTGGATGGGGGATCGTAGGTTTGTCCCAGGGATTACTCCCGTGTCACTATTAGACAGAGGCACAGTAAACTAAACCTTAAAAAGGGCACAGTATACTCAAATCAAGGGGTGGCGTAGGCCATACAGAATCGGGCTAGGCTCATAATTGCCCCAGGGCAGATAGCCTAGTATGAACCTATGAACCTATGAACCTATATAAAACAGAGAAGGATAAAACAAATAAATATCACATAAGTAATACATTTGTTACCAAAAATAATCAGTCTGTGTACCTTTTGTCAACATTAAGCACCTGAAGTACATTTTTCATTTAGTACAACTGAATGTTAGGTGGTTGTTCCACCTCTCCCTCACATACAAATCAAGGAATGCTACATAAGTAAAGTATATATGTTTTCCACAAAAATATCAGGATGCACACACATTTTCAACAGAAAAGCACTTAAAACACACTACTCTTTTTGGACAACAGAATGGTAAGTGGCTCCCCCACCCCGAAAGCACCAAACAAACAAAGGCTTATATAAACTGAGGAAAACCACTGAAATAATGTATATGTGCTTGTCACACAATATCAGGATGTTTACACTTTTTCAACAGTGAAGTCAGTTTATAAATGCCAGTCACTTTTCACTGTACCCACCACTCCTGTGGATGTTGCCCCAGACCATCTCAGAAATGTAACACCAGTGCTAATGACATGTACATTACATTTCTGTCCAATGACATAGGACATTGATTAATGAAATATTAAAAATATAGTCATGCTGTAAGTCTAAACTGTCTGTCTCAGAAATGTAAATGCCTGGCAAAACTGCCTATGCCAGCAGTGAAGTATAGGAAGTGCATATAGATAAAATTTCCATTTCTTGCTGTATATATAAATTCATTTGTAACATTTTACAAAACATAAATTGCCCTTGAATAATACAAGCATACCTTAACAAAATTAAGCCTCTTCTGCAGAAAAATCACCTTCAAAGGAATGCTAATTGCCGCTCGCCTTGTTTTACCATTGAAGGCGAACAGGTGGGGGTAGTTCATTTATATGCTTTATTACACAGAAACATATCAGGATGGATAGCAGAAGTACAAAATATAAACAAACTGATTAAAAGACAGATTGCACAGACATGCATGCTTATAGCTCAACAGCTTACTACCAAATGGCAATCAGGCTCGCATGTGCTCAGTGTTTATATACTTATGCAAGTCCCTAGAATGCTTCTTAAAGTTATACATACATATTAATCTACACTACTCTTCTGTTTTGTTCAAATACAAAAGTGTCTTCACTTTCAAGTTCCTACCTTCACCTTTACCTTTTTAAAGTGTAGATTCATCCCTCTGAGTGCTGTGAAGATGCAAATAAGGAGTGAACTCATTAGAATTGCTGAATACCAAAATGTTTACATCATGTAGTAGATATAAACATACAGTAGTATCTATGTCATTGTTAGTTGCAAATGGTTTGCAACTGTGAAAGATTAGTGTGAGAGAGAAAGACAGCAGAACAGCAGTTCAGACAACCTTCACTGCAATGGGTGTTTCAGTGAGGATACAGTTACAAAGTGTGGAACTAACTTCAGTGAGTTTTAAATAAAACAAAAACACCACACACGTATAATTGTTTGTCACTAATAGCAAAACTCTGCTGTCTTTACAGAAAACTGTTGTTCGCTGTCATGTATTTTTCACACATTTAAAGATAAATGATACAAAATGCACTGTAGACTGCATGTCTGAAATTACAGCAGAGATAAGGGAAGAATGAACACAATAAAAAGAGAAGACAGAGCTGCATTTGTGCAAACATATTCATGAATGGCTGTGTGATCACTCATTGCACTAAATGTATTAGCCCCACATGTACAACCAAGTGAGAATGTATGTGTATGTCTTTTTAGTACTGCAGAGGAAATATGAATTGGTTGTATGCATATGATTTTATTGCTGTTGCAAAGCTGTGTCTGTGGCAAAGAGAGAGATAGCACACTCCAAATGTGTTTTATTATTTTTTACTCTGATAGTTCAAATCCAGAGCCGTGTAATGGTTTAACATGTGTTTAACTTTAATTTTTTTTGTCTTTAACATTTGTGCAGTGTGTGGCCTAGCACAAACATGGCTAAATGTATAAAAATTTACAAATTAATGTCAGTTGCCTTAAGAAACACAAACAGGCTTAGCAGCATTGTGCGATGGTCTGCAACTTGGATGATGATGACAGCAGAAATTACACCTATAACCCAAATGTGTGTGTAGCACAAGGTGCAACTATGTTGAGGTTTACAATAGATATGCTAGGTAAACAGTAATTAGAGTTCCTTGGCAGTTATTTTTACTGATGAAGGATCATAATGAGTTTTAACAGGGGGAGTATATTCACTATTTCCTGTTACTTTTACAAATTGTTCACCTGTGTGCAAAAATAGTTCACTGCTTAAGGAAAAAAAACTGAAAAAATGTATTTGCTTCTCCTTCCTTCATGCAAACAGGCTAAATGGCAAAGTGTGTCTAGCAGCACTCTGGACAGTACTGAGTGTAAAACATACACTTGCTGCCTAGCTTGCACTGTGGCATCAGATGTAAGTTCAGGGCTAGAATCCGATCCTTATTAACTGTCTGCTATAATTGCTCACAAAAATGAGAATATAAGGATAATTATACATAACAATAACTATGTATACAAGGTTGATTGCATATACACATGGTATTATATCTATTGTATGTTTAACTGGTGTAGCATGCCGATGATGACTCTATAATTATAAATGTATTTTCAAACCTGGGATGGACTTCATAATTTACTGAGAGTCATCTTCACACCTCTTGTAACACATGTATAGCTGTAAAACAGAAAGTATTGTGTAGTCTGGACTAGAACTCAAAAATCTGCTCTGAAAGTAATACAAGTATATGCATTTCCAGTATATTGTCACACATTATTTCTGCATCACATCTGAGAATGCATAAACCAGGACCTTGTCAGGTCACACGTACATGGCTACTCTTTAAGGTGTATATTACTAATGGCCATGTTTGGCAAATACTTCTTCTGTGGCAATTAGGGAAAAATACCTATGTGGAAATATATGTATTCTCTTTTTTTACATAGGTTTGAATTCCACATTGTACAAATTACTTTTATCAGTGCCTAAGGCCCCACAAAATATGTGTCGTCATAAAATTGATCCCCCAAAAATTCAGGTCTTAAAAGCCAAGTTGTTTAACATATCATTATTGACCATTAGACAAACCATTGTCAGGTATAGCAGCATACATGCCATAAATTAATGGCAGATTTCAAATTATCATTGCTGTTTCATAAACTCCCTTCCTCTTTGGTTGGCAATGCTTTTCTCTGCTTAACATCTTACAAATGTAGTTGGCATGGGTGTGATGGTTTGAATAATGGCCATAAAATGCTATATCAAGAATTGGTGGGAAAACACTTTTACTGTTGTTGGTGAATCTGTGCAGACATGACAGGAGCTGGGAAAGATGGTGCCCAATTCAGGGTTCAAAGGTGGGGTGTGGAAAAGTCAAAAATATTTGTTTCACTCCTCATAAAGTGCTACAACCATAGGCTGCTGTAGGGAGACTATACTAGGTCTCAGTATAAGGCTGAGGCTTGGAACAGTCTGGCCAAGGTTGTCTACAGTGTGACTGGCATACCACACACATGGGAGCAATGCAGGCAACATTATAATGACATGAAGCAGCGCAAGCAGGCATAACTCAACCAGTAGCTGGATGTCTTTAGAAATGCTAATATCACACAGTTGTGTAAGTATACAGATAAAGCAGCTTTAAGTGTTATGGAAAGGTGTAGATAGCCCAAACTGTTAAGCATAATGTTTTCATGTCTCTTTTACACTCCTTTATTTTACAGGTACTCAGGAAATTTCAGCTAACAAGGAGGCACATGCTGAAAGATTAGAAAGACTCTGAGAGGCAAGAGGTACGCATGCTGCACAAATTAACATGAATTTATTGAAATTATTGACCTTCTATGCATTACTAGCAACTTAAGTATGCAGATCTTAACTGTAAAAGCAAGCATGCATGCTTTCTTATATATGCTTGGTAATTGTATTAGACAAGTGTAATAGTGTATTTAGATTTTGTGGGTTCATTTCCCACAAGTTAACACATACATTAAAATTACAAAAAATATAATTTTTTAATTTTAATTCCAGCAAAATTGGCTTTAATGCCATGGTGTTAACTTAATCTGTATTATCTTTACTTGCTACAATTCACAATCTTATTTTGGATTTGGAAAGTTGTATAACTAATATAATAATAAAAGTATATTTATTGTAATAATAAAGCATCTGAATGTGACCTATAATGGTTCTAATAATCCGTTTTCTTTTTTATCTCACCCCACCCCTTATCACTTTTTTTTCATAAATGAAAACACACCATTCTGATGCCAGTCTTTTCTGCCAACAAACAAAATGCTCTTCAGCACAGGGAGGTAGGCCAACCACTGCAGCTCAGCCTGCCAACCCTCCACCAGCTGCTGCTCTAACACCAAGCATCTGTGGGACATAACATGGCAGTAATGCCAACACAGCCCCGGCACTCCCTGACCCATCCACATCAGGTAGCATTGCTCTGGCTGCTGGTGCATTGGCACCCTCTGGAAGTATTGGTAGAGGCAGAGATTATATTGCCAGCCAGGAACTTCCAGGATTGATGTGTGATGTGATAGAAACTGGCATTGTTGCCCACCTCAGCTGTCAGGAGAAGTTGGTCCTTAGAATACAAAATAGATCCCCACATCAAGCAATCTCCCAGGGAACTGAGGAAAGGGACAGTGATGACAGTTTTGAGGGTGAGGATTAGATTCTCACTGTTTCCTTGCTTGATAGGCATGTGCCTTCAGTGTCTCCTACCTATCCACAATCTTGGTTTACCCCAACCTTTTGTGTCCCTCACTTATGCTGTGTCTGTTTTGTTTGACCTGTTAGTCTGCAACTGCTTCCTCACCTACCTTACCTCTCTGACCCCAGCATTCTCCCTTTCCCAACATTCCTCTCGTCCTGTAATCAAAAAAAAAAGGGGGAAACTGCCCACAGCAAAAATTTGTCCCACACATAGCTCTCCACTTTGCATATGTGTCTTCTTGACACACTTGGTTTAGTCCAATTGGCTATACAACATGCTTGGATTGCTCTCACCCATCTGTGCTGTGGTGACAATCCAAATTCATCCAATTTTCTATACATGTTCACACTACAGTGTTAAAGAAGTGGATATGGCTCTTTCCAAATTCCCTCCTGAAAATTCCTTTACTGCTTCCCCTTTGTTCTTCCCCTGCTTGCCCCCCATTTCACTTCTTTACTATCTACCTCATTTTCACACCTTTATTCCATTAAAAAATAGAATCACACATCACACACATGGCCAGAAATGGCCCCTAATAAAGCCTTCACTTTTTGTCCTCTTCATTTGCATGGACTTTGGCATTGTGCACTAATGCTGAGCAGTGGTAAATGGCTCTTCATGCCCTATGGAAAATCTTGATGAGGTTTTTCTATCAGCCATAGTAGTGTGGTTATATCTGCACAATGCTGCTTAAATGTACTGCACTTAAGGAACACAGAGTTAAAGCAGAGTAAAGGCAGTACTTTGAAACATTTACTCTGACACCTCTTTAGACTGCTGAATGTAACAAAATGCAACTTCCTGTGTGCAGTATTGTCATAAATCTCTTGACTGAAGATTTTTTTGACAATAGTTTCAAGGGTTCAATTCCAGATGCATCTCTCATCATTTCTTAGTGTGATGATATATTGTATGTGTATGATATATTTGATCACCAACATAATAAAATTTGCCACAGTTATGATTTTTCATGGAGATATATTGATTACTGCCCAAAAATGAGTATCTGAAATGACATCCATCCCCACTGCTACCACATATTTATCAAAACGTGTTATGCTTGTCATAAGCATGCTGTCGCTCTCCTAATTCTTCTCTACGGTTATGTCACTCACTGCATGCTACATATCGTGCAATGTTAATAATGACAACACACCAAAAAAAAATGACCATTAATGTGCCATTAAACAAAACACTGTTAGGTGTATGTTCATCTCTCTTTGTGTTCATCCCATCACTCCAACTCCTCATTACCTGTGTATATCTGTTAACTTAATGGATGGTGTCTTCAGACTGACTTGACTGTGCTGATGGATAATACTAACATGTTACCTTAAGTTGATAATTTATCAGTGCTCCAGTACTATGCAATGTGCTAAAATCTTCCATAGGATCCTGTCTGTGACATGTTCAGGTGATGATGGATGAAATCTTCATCTAATATGATGTGGAAACTGCCCTTTCTGTGACAAAGCATAGCACACATACTTTTCAGGATATATGGCCATACACAAATAGTCAACATTTCTGCTGAGTCATAATAATCATTTCAAAAGATGTACCAGCCCTTGTAATTTCTAGAAAGGTGTGCACACAACTAAATTGTGATTTGCCATGAGGCCTACAAAACAGCTAATAGTTGTACAACTGTATAGAGGTAGGCAGTGATGATATGAATTGTGGAAGACACATATTTTACTGTAGTCATTGATTGTCACATTGGCAGTCATGATCACATTTACTTAGCAAATGCCATTGCGATACCATCTTTAGAAAAGAGACTATATGGATTTAAACCCTGTGTCATCTATCCTCTAACCAGCAGCTCACTATTCTTACACATTATGCCACAGGGAAAGCTAGGCAACCAATGTATGTTTTATGTCTAGAGTGCTGACATCCATGCATCACTTCAGAGTGAGGTAAAACAATAGGGATGTTACTATTTTTTTCCATTTAAGCAGAGAACCATGTTTGCTCATAGCTTAAATCCATTCAAATGCGGAAGGCAATAGCAGCAGTTCTTGTGAGAAACGTTGTGACGGAACATTTCCAATATAAACTGCAGTATGAACAGCATCGTATCTCTCAGCTATGCTTCACATTACATATATTCCTAACTACTTCTCAAGTTCAAATGAAGTGGCAATCTCACATGTGTGTTTGGCATGATTTAATATGGTTATTGTCCAGTTATCCTTCTTCTCATCAAAAAACATTCATAAACACAAATAAAAGGGAAGGAAAGGGATGTGTTCTTTACTGAAGACATACTTATTCAGACTCAAGTGTGCCCTGCAGCAATCCACTTACAAATGGCATCTCAGTAATTGGTCCACTGTGAAGGATACCACAGAAATAAAGAGCACAACTGTATTATTACATTTGTTATGGGTTTACACTTCCACTGGACACTGGTCACCACTAATCAAAACACAATGATATTGTCAGAAAAATCCAGTACTGTGGACATCAGTTCATCAGAATATGAACACACACACATCAACACTTGCAGTACTACTGTTTCCAAAGTGTATGTGTGTGTGTGTGTGTGTGTGTGTGTGTGTGTGTGTGTGTGTGTGTGTGTATGTGCTATCGAAACAACATACTGAGAAACAGGTGCATACATGTCTCAGTCCTGCAACATGCATTTATGATGGATCTATATCAATTTGTCCAAGGTTCACTTCTGGGAACCTTTCTTCATCAACCCAAAACCACTAAACATTCAGTTCCACAAACATTCACATCCAGGAAAGATTTAAGTAGGGAAAGGAAGCAGTTGGTCAACAGCATAAATTTACCCTTTTCCCCATTGTAGTGCGATCTCAGAATTGGCATTTATTGTACTTGGTGGGTTTAACATACTGCGGTGTGTGTTCCAGTGTAGTGCTGGTCAAGTGTTTCCTTTCCTGGGTAAAATATTTTTTAATGCAGATGTTTGTGGAATTGAATGTTCAGTAGTTTCAGGTTGATGAAGAAAGGTTCGCCGAAGAGAACCCTTGACAAATTGATATAGATCCTTCATGATATCTTATTTCACCTAGGTTACCAGGATGGCTTTAAATGTATTTTTGGACATTGCAATCACAAAAGTAAATCTGAAGTCCAGCCTTTGTACACAAGTCTCACACCAGTTTATGTTATCTGCAACATTATGATGAATTAATACTCTTTTAAGATCATTATGATAATAATAATATCAGAATTCTCTGATGATGCAAATGTTAAGTACTGTGTTCCCCAGCTGGACTAAATAGTTAGTTAGGGGTAATGTTATCTGCTATAAAGTATTCTCTGACATATAACCATCAGGCTCATGCTGTGGTGATAGCATTAAGCACTGCCTTCTCTAGCATATGCAACTAGTTAGATAAGAGTTCTAATTTTACTGCAGTCAGCTTATTTGTGTGTTCAGTCAACTCCCATGCTAGAGACAACTTTTGAACAGCATGTAAGACATTCCTACTGACATCTTCTTTTCAACATACACTGATGATGTAATCTGCTATAAAGTGTTCTCTGACAATATAAAAGACACAGTTGTGCCACGGTACATGCTTTAAAACACTGTGTTCTCTACCTTGAGTAATTAGGTAGGTAGGTGTTCTAATCTCACTGCAGTCAATGTAAGTGTGTGTATGCAGTCAAATCTCATCTTATGCTATAAAGTGTTCTCTGACAATATAAAGGTTAAAATTGTGCCATGGTACTAGCATTAAATCCTGTCTTCTCTATCTTGTATAAGTAGGGGGTTTAATCTTTCTGCAGTGAACTTGTGTGTGTTCAGTCAATTGTCATTCTGTAGACAATTTGTGAGCAACATGTGAGACCCTCCAACCAACATCTTCTTCTCGACATACGCTGATGATGTAAAGTTAGCACTGAACCTATCTGCCAGAATGTTGGCAATATCAGTTGGGTCTGTATATTTAGTGCCATTGTACTGTAACTCAGAGCAGATCTGAGTGCTGCCATTGAGATTCTTGACATAGCTATAGAATGCTTTATGTTTGTCTTTAGAATCAGGGGAGATTATGTTTTCGTAACTAGCTTTGGAAGATTTTATCAGGGATCGCAGCTTCTTACTGAGGCTGACCAGGGAGCTCCTCCACTCATGGGATTTTACTCTCTTTTGCAACAGTTTCTTCCTTCTGTTGTACAGTTTTTTTATGGCAGGGGACCACCAGATTGGCTTGCTTTTTTGGAGGATAGCGTCTTGGTTCTGTTTGGGATAGCACAATCCATGCAATCATGTAAGCGCTTATAAAGTGCAATTGTGTAGGTTTCAGTAGTCGTAACTGTATTGTCCATCTACATGGGTGTCATGAAGTTCACCACTTCTGTCTTAAGAAGCATGAAGTTGGCTTTGGAGAAATTTTTTACCATGATTTCCTTAATGGGGAGTGGAGGCAGGATGTGGATATCTAGGGTAATTAGCTTAAGTTCGGATCAGACCAATGAGGCGTTGACTTCAGGTGTGGAACACCGGTCACTCATGTTGGTAATGACTAGATATAGGATATTGTTAACCCTGGTGGGGGTGTGGATAAGTTGATCCAGGGCATTGGAGTTTATGAATTCCAGAAAGTGTTGAGTGAAGGAGTTGGTACATGAGTAGTTTTCCCATTTAATGGTGGGGTAGTTGAAATCGCCCATTATTAGGGTGTTTGGTTGAACCCTAATATTTTCCAGTACATCAAGAAAAGAGAAGTAGGAATCCTGGGACATGGTGGGTGATCTGTAGCAAGCTACAATTTGGATTGTAGTTTTGCCCAGAAATAGTGGCACTTGGATAACCTAGACTGCATTATGCTGAGCAACTAGCCTGGAGGTGTGGATATTTTTAATGAATATGGACACACCTCCGCCTTTGGTGTTCCGGTCCAGGTTACATGGCCGAAAAATGTGGTATGAGTTATAGCCTGGTAGTGCAGGGGTGCTCTCTGGAGCCTTGAACCAGGTCTCAGTCATTGCACAGATATTGATATTCTCCATTTTAAGGAGTGCCTCGAGTGAGTGCATTTTGAGATTTAGACTTCTTACATCGAGTAGCATCACCCTCAGTTTTTGCTTGCCTGTTCCTGTTATGGTGGTGAATTTGTCATTTGAACCTTGCCTAAAAAAGGCACTATAGGTGCGGCAAGAACCCTAGCCAGTATCCGGAATCCCAGGCGTGACAGGTGCAGGCCATCTCTGGCAAAGCGTCGGGGTTTGTCGACCATGTCATCCCAGGCAGACAGATACTGAATCCCTTTAGAATGGCACCAGAAGCTTAGCCAATTGTTGAAGTCACTTATTTTGTCCTTGTACTGCGGCATCATTCTGGGTGATGGCAGAATGCTACTCAGGGTTAGGGTCATACCTGCCTGGGCTACAAGATTGGAGAGCTCTTCCATGTCTCTTTTCATGTATTCCAGTGAGCTATGTCTCAGGTCGTTCACACCAACATGGACAATGACAGAGTCATATTTGTACTTGTTATGGGGTGACATGAGTGCGCGGGTTATGTGGCAGATCCTGGCACCCGACAGGCAGCTGACAGTAACCTTCTCCTTGTTTAGCCTGGTGAGTGGGGCATCAGTGTGCTTGACTATAGAGTCACCTATGACTAGTGTGTTGGGTACATTGTTTTGCCTTATTGGCTGTGGTTGAGTGGCACACTGAGTCTGTGGGCTATGTGTCATTTAGGTTGTGTTGGGGGTGGAGGTTGCTTGCATTTCTGCTTTGGAGGTCTCTGTTGCTTGAGCAAATTATTATTGAGAGACACTGAAAATGTTTTTGTGTTTCTATGTGTGGATTTTGGTGGTGTAGATTTAGTGGGACTATGTGATGAGTGTGGTGTGGTGCAAGTGTTTACCTTCTCCTCTTGACTGTCAAGTTCAGTCTTGACTGGAGAGAGCTTTACCTCCAGTTTGGCTAGATAACTGTACCTCTCACAGGTTGTAGTGTTGGGTTGTAGGAGGAGAGGGTTGTCTGTGTACATGAGGCAATTTCTACATTGCCCCAAGATGCCCAGATTCATCAGATAGACAGGAGAGAACACTGGGAGCTGACCCTTGGACATGTCTGAATAAAAAACTATTTTCCTCAAGATAAGTGAGCAAAGTGAGTACAAGAGCTGTTTTTCTCTAAGCAAGTGAGGAAAGTAATTACCAAAGCTGTTTTCCTCTAGGTAATGAGGAAGGTTGAGTGCTGTAGTAATTAGTAGGTTATTTATTGCTTACAAGTTCTGAACAAGTGCTGATCATGAATAAGCAAATTCAAGTGCTAAAACTAAGAATCTGTATCCGGACTAAACTAGTTACAGGAAAGGGAGGAAACAAGTGCAAATGTGGGCTTTTAAATCAAAAAGTTGAGAGAGATGGAAAAACTGCCCAGACGGCCAATAACTACAATTTCTGGGCCAGAACCACTCCCTATGTGGTAGATAGGTTACTTCGTGCTTACCACTCTCACTGATAAGCTAGAAGGCTTACCTCCAACACAGAAAGCTTGGGGGAGGGGGGGGGGGGCTCAGAAGCTTACATTCAGTCCTGGATAAAGCAAATCTGAATCTGGACTACACTAGTTACAGGAAAGGTATTTTATATATATATATATATATATATATATATATATATATATATATATATATATACAGGAAAGTAGCTAAAACAGCAGTAAAAACAATTCAAATGCAGTGCAAGCTAGCACACTTGAGTATGTAGCAACGTTAGACCAAACAGTTTAAAAAATGCAATTAAATAAAAAATGACTAAAAACAAGTGCAGAAGGAGTCTATTAGGTAGAATGAGGTAAAGAGATGAGACTGGAGGGAGTGTCCCAGATCAAATCTACAGTGGGAGCGGGCAACTGCAAAAGCTTCCAAATTTAACAACAACACAGGAATTGAGAGGGTGGGTATGGGAAAACCAACACCTTCAGCAGAGATCTGAAAAACTGTACAGTGAAGCAAAAATAACAGTGCACAACTCTGAAGTCAGCCAGCAATGATATAAAATTAGTCAAACAACAATTACCAGTACACAACTCTGAAGTGCCAGAAAAATATACTCAGCTCTGTATATCTCCAGATAGTTTGAAGAGCTCTATGTCAGGTCACAGGAAGGCTCCAGCAATGATATATTCTCGAGATACTGAAATTCGTCATTTCAGTATTTCGTAATTATAAATGGCTCCCATATCAAATTGTGTTCAAATGGTATAATTTAATTTTGGCTGAGACTTTATGTGATGTTGGTCAGTAATGTCCTATGACCCTATGAAGATTGCACATGTTAATGTTTCTGTCATACACATGTGCTATGTTGATGTCTGGATGTATGGTAGCCCTACAACAGTGTATTCCAGTCTGTGATTTGAAGAAATGTATTGATGGCCACTTTTGCTATTTGATTACATGCCTCTCCATAACAGCTGTAGTGATATGCCTCCTGAGGACTGCTGACACAGGATGATGCTATGTATATTGTTGCCTTAGTAAGGCATGTGTTCTTGTGGTGAAGTTTATTAACATTCTTCACATTTCTCATTCAACCATCACTATGGCACATGTGCATGTGTATACCTAACATCATGATATGCTATGTGACATACTGCAATATTACATTATACTAATTACATGGGCACATATGTCTTGTTTCATCCATGTATTGTAATGCTGTTATATACACAAACATATAACCAGTTCAGATTCACCTGTAATCTTCAGGTGTATACACAATTATATTGCTGTTCACAAAGATTATTCAGGTGTCGCCCAGCAGCATTGTGTGACTGTCAGCATTTGTGTCATTAACTATTCTGCATGAACCATATCCACTATGTATGTAATGCACCCATAAATGGTATCAGATCCCTCACAAACACCTTTCTACTGATAAACATATGGGCATATGATTTGCAAGTGATGTAATAAAGTGAAATAGGTAGAGCTGTACAACTGTGTTAACAGTTCCACTGTGTGACGTGATGCATACCCAAGGTTGCATTTGGAGGTGTTGTCACAAATCATCTTTTTTAAGTAAGTACAAAAGTTTAAGGGGATTGCACAGCTATGTACACAGATGATTGTTATTGGCATCACCCCTACTCAAATGGAGGCAATACACAACCTGCTTGCTGACAGATTTGGATCAATCTTCACCACTCTGTCCCCACTGGTTGCCACCCAAAGAATACATGCAAATATTAGTCAATTTGTTTTCTCAGGAGAGCAGGTCATATGTGTGCTCTCTAAGGATAAAAACACAGAATCAATGGGCCCTGACAACATCCCAGGTTGCCTTTTAAATAAATTAAAACATGACCTAGCAGACATAATTGGATCCCTAATTAGCCTCAGCCTCTAGGCAGGCTATTTTGTGGCACAACAGTGGAAAGCAACAGTCATCTATCTGAACAATGGGGACCATCACCTAACACAAGGAGTTATAGGCATGTAAGCCTCACTAGCCTCATCTGTAAGCCAATGGAAAGAATCATCACGGATCTTATCAACAACAGTATAGTTAATATCCTGACAAATAACCAACCCATCTTTGATTTGTTAAGGCTAGATAATTTCTGATAAATCTGCCTGATTACTTCTAGAAAGTCACCAAGGCCATGGATGAGGGAAACAATGTGTATCTTGCATGATTTCACTGGGCCAAGGCATTTGACACAGTTCCACACTCGGGTATTACAGAGAGACTGTCTCAAATGGCTATACTCCACTACATCACCAAGTGTGTAGCCCAGTGAATCACTGACCAGACGCATACTGTGAAAGTGTTTGTATTCACCTGTATCAAATACCAGTGAACAGTGCAGTACCACAGGGTTCTGTACTAGGCCCTTTCCTGTTTGGTATTTAATTAATAGAAGTCAAGGCAAACTTAGACAGCCTTTGTCCAACAAACTTTGCAGTTGACTGCAATTTGTGGGCAATCCTTGAATCCAGTAACAACATTGATATACTGCAGAAAGTATGAATGCACAAAAGTAATAGGCGCCAGAGCCACAGAGACACACTAAATGGCCAAAAAAGCATGATTATTCCCTTTTGTAAAAAAAAAAAAAAAAAAAAAACATACCCAAGTTAATTACAGTGTAGACAGCACACCCTATCAGTAGACCAAATGGTGCGTGATCTGGCTACTCAGGTAGATAGTAATGGGAAGTTCGGCCAACATGTTTCCACAGTGGTGACAATTCCCTTATATGTGGCACAACTCCTAAGTATATGCGTGTCATCCAGATCAAAGGACATTATATTTCTGTTGTACTCAGCCCTCATCACAACACTAATTGAGAACAATGCACCTGTTTGCATGTAACTCACTACACATCTGCAACAGCTAGAGCAACACCAGAGTGTTTGCACAAAGAAGCTACAGGGTATAACAGACAAGTCCTATGGGAAAAGTTTGAGAGCCATATCAGTGTATTCTGTCCCTTAAAGACTACTAAAGGCCAATTTGTGCCTGGCCTAAAGACAGCCACCAGTCTGTCCTTGATGGAAATGTTACACATTGATAAAGCAAACTGCACAGGGGTCAATCATTTCAATGATGTTAACTTGGCCTCTGACATAACAAATCAGCCTGGAGAGATAGAAGCATCTCTCACGCACTACCCTTTCTCTGGAACAAGCTTCACATTCACATAAAACATATTCAAGTGCAGCCAACATCAATGGATGGTTAATGGTAATTGTACTCCTGGTGTTACGCTCATGTCCTCATGAATAAAAACTGTTGTTATTAGATCACATAGCATAATCTCATAGCTGTGTGAAATGTGTTCACCTAGCTATTTTAAATTGTGGAACCCATGTTAAATATGGCTAGGCATTTATGTGATCTTGGAACATTAACCTAGTACTCCTATGAACCTATGAAACTATGAAGTCCAGTTATATATTACATACAGCTATAATATGACTGTACTGCATCATGGACATAACAGCATGCCAGAGCAGTATTAATACTTGATAGTCTGCATGGACACATATGGATGTATGTCAGGGTTTTATGGCAGTGTACCATTTTTAATGGCAATGTCAGGAGGACAATGATCTTGTGACACACATGTTGAGGTTTGACATGGACTTATAGAGGGTGCTCCATGTATTGTTTGGTATGTTTACAATATTACAGTAACAACTTCCTCGATCGTTGGCACCTGACTTTGCACTGCTTTAATTTCTGTGCACATGGGCACAGTTAATCCATTGCCATCAGTCTCATATACTGCTGTACCATTCGTTATAATGGATCACTTCTTAATTCACAGTTGCAGAAGCTTCAGACAATATCCATTGATATTACATGTGCCAGATTCATGCAGTACACAGCTGTGTGTATGGAATCCACTCATAATAGTGTGTTATTTGTATGTGCTGTTATCCTTATGGCCAATACCAATGACACCCTGGGATGCTTTAGACAGGTAAATTACATTTGGCACCATGAGATTCCATACAGCTTGTCACCCATACAGAAGTATTCTTTGTGATGCATGTCTATTAGGAATTGACAGTGCAGACTTCCCTTCAAGGTGCTGTACAAGATGCATGTGTGATATGTTGTTCTCTGTTACACTCAGTAAATAGAGATCATAGATTCATAGGTTCATAGGTTGGTACTAGGCTATCGGCCCTAAGGCCTATGCAAGCCTAGCCATAACAATTCCCTGGAAATTTTTTCCCACAATATTTACTTCTTTGGACCCCTGTCTAGCAGGGTGACTGACATGATCCCCGGGGTGAATTTCCTATCTCCCATCCAATCATCAAGGTTCCTTCTGAAGAGGACCAATGAGGTGCTCTGCTTGACATGTATGGGCAGTCTATTCCAGAGTATGGGGAGTCTCTGCGTCAGGAACCTATCCCTCCAGCATGTTTTGTTCATTGTGATGATAAGGTTTAGATCCCTGGAGCGTGTGGCTCTGAGGGATTGGGATTTCTTTAAGTGGAGCATGTCCAACAGCTCAGGGTTTGACATGGCCTTGTATGTTAAGCAGAGATCGCCTCTGAGTACATGATATGCCACAGAGTATAGCTGGAGTTTTTTCAGATGGTCAGCATATGGCACCTGCTTTAGGCCTGTGATTCTTTTAGTGAGGTATTTCTGTGGCCTTTCTAGCTGTTGCAGATTTCTTGTGAGGTACATACCAAATGGGGCATTATACTCTATAATGGGTCTAATGAGGGATGAGTACAGTGGGACAATGACCTCCTTTTTTCTGGATGAAAAGCCCTTAGTGATGAGATGTGCCACGTAGAAGGATTTTTTGACTGTTGTGGTGATGTGGTTATCAAAAGTGAGACCACTGTCCACTTGTGTCCCTAAGTCTCTCATCACACTTTCAATGTTTAGTGTCCTGCCACCTATGTGGTAGTTCATGGGTACATGTTTTTTTCCAAAGGGGATGACTATACATTTCTTGGCATTAAGCTTGAGCCCATGGCTCTGGCACCAGGCATCTGTTTCTGTAAGGCCCTTTTGTAGAATATCCACATCATTTGGGGATTCAATAATGGCTCCCAGTTTACAGTCATCTGCAAACTTTGTTAGCCAGAGTCGCTTAGTGTTGGCCTGTACTTCAGAGAAGTAGATGCCAAACAAGAGTGGTCCCAGGACTGAACCCTGAGGTACTCCACTTGTCACTTGTCTGGAGCTGGATTTGGAGTTGGCTAGTTTTACAGTCTGGGTTCTGTCAGTAAGCCAGTTGGCAACCCATCGAGTGATGTAGGGATTTATGCCCAGTTTAGTGAGTTTATCTATGATTCCAGAGTGAGGGATGGTGTTGAAGGCCTTGGCGAGGTCCAGATAGGCTGTGTGGACCTCCTTACCCTCATCCACAGCTCTGCAGACCAATTCGAAGAAGTAAATCAGATTCAGGAGACAAGATTGGCCACTCACAAACCCAAACTTGGTGGGGTCCAGTGTCTGGAGGTTGCCAATGTCTTTGTTTATAAGTTCCATGATAATGCGTTCCATGCCCTTGCAGAGCAGGCTTGTCAGACTGATGGGACGGTAGTTCCCGGGATCCAAGGTGGATCCTCCCTTGTGGAGCGGGATAACTGCAGCTGTGCGCCACTCAGTGGGCATGAAGCCTGAGGTGAGGCTATGATTAAACATGACACTTAGGTGGGCTGCCAGTTCATTTTGTAGTTCATGTAGTACACAGTCTGGGATGTCATCTGGTCCCATGGATGCTGTATTCTTAGCTTTGGAGAGTGCTGTTTCTACCTGTGTGGCTGTGATTATTGGAATTTGGCAATCTTTTGGTATTGAGATGGGCCCTTTACGGGGTGAGAGGGGAGTGAAGTTGGCACTAAATCGATCTGCCAGGATATTGGCAATATCCTTGGGATCGGTATATTTAATGCCATTCTGTTGTAGTTCAGAGCAGATCTGAGCATTGCCTTTTAGATTCTTGACATTACTATAGAATGCCTTGTGGTTGTCTTTGAAATCTTTGGCAATTTTATTTTCGTAACTAGCTTTTGAGGATTTTATGAGGGATCTCAGCTTCTTACTGAGGCTAGTGAGGGAGTTTTTTGCATCCTGGGATTTTCCTCTTTTCTGCAACAGTTTCTTCCTTCTGTTGTATAGTTTGTTTATAGCAGGGGACCACCAGATTGGCTTCCTTTTTTTGGAGAAGAGCATCTTGGTTCTATTTGGGATGGCACGATTCATACGTGAGTGGATGTGCTCGTACAGTGCCTTAGTGTAGGATTCTGCAGTCAAACTTCCAGATCCCATCTGCATGGGTGTTGTGAAGTTTGTCACTTCTGACTTCAGTAGCATGAAGTTGGCTTTGGAAAAGTTTTTTTACGGAGGTTTCCTTACTGGGGGTTGGGGGTGGGACGTGGATGTCAAGGGTGATTTGCTTATGGTCAGACCTGACCAATGAGAAGTTGACCACTGGTGTGGAGCATCTATCTCCCATGTTGGTAATGACCAGGTCTAGGATATTGGAGCCCCTGGTGGGACAATGGATTAGTTGATCCAGGGCATTGGAATTTATGAATTCCAGGAACTGTTGGGAAAAGGAGTTGGTACCTGAGTAGTTTTCCCAATTAATGGCAGGGTAGTTGAAATCACCTAGTATTAGGGTGTTTCATTGTATCTTAATATTTTCCAGTATGTTTAGGAAGTTTTACTAAGAATCTTGGGGTATGGTGGGGGATCTGTAGCAAGCTACAATTTGGATTGCAGTCTTACCTAGTGTTAGTTGCACCTGGAGAATTTCAGATGCATTGTGTTGGGCAACTAGCCTGGAGGTGTGAATATCCTTGGTGAATATGGACACTCCTCCACCTTTAGTGTTTCGGTCTTGGTTTTGTGGCCGAAAAGTGTGGTAAGAATTGTAGCCTGGTATTGCAGGGGTGCTCTCTGGAGCATTGAACCAGGTCTTAGTCACTACACAGATATCGATGTTCTCCATTTTTAGGATTGCCTCTAGAGAGTGCATTTTGAGGTTTAGACTTCTAGCTATCATTGATATAATTGATAACATTGATGGCATGAGTTTGATTCTTGCACGTGTGACTTGTGTCTTATGTGTCATGCAGACCTCTCAACTGGCCAGGATTGCCCCTGAGGTCAACTCCAGGTTTAACACTGTCCCCCTTAACCCCTCCAAAGACAGTTTACTTTTGGAAAAGGGATAGTGAATTCCTCATATAGAACCCTGGCAATCATGACAGTGGTACACATCTGTTCTTGCAGAACGTGTAAAATAACTTAAACTCACATATTCTAGCAATGTCGCAGATAAATGTTGTTAATATTTTAAAATTTTTCCTGATTATGCCTACTTCTGTCAGCAGTTGTTCACGAGTCCATTGTTATGAGTTATGTGTCTATGATTGGTTGTGAGATATGCTGACATTTCAGTCATATTCAAGCATCTCATTTTGCAGATCTTCACGACATGCACATACCCCCTATTGTATATACCTCCTTGCTAAATGTCTTCTCCAGTGAGCATTTCAGTAATGCTTATATCACAACCATTCATCTCCATCATCATGTAACCATGTGTGACAGTCACATATATGCTATCATGTGTGATGATATAAGTATAGTCACACAGGAGGTGTAAACTGCAGTATGTACTGTGCTGTCTACATATGTCCTTAATGTTATGCTACTGACTTGTTCTGGAAGTGTACATACATTGACAGATCCTATCTTGGGTACTTTGTCATATTTTACATGCCCACTTTCTATTTCTCCATTAATATCATTCATATCTATGGCCATTTTAATCAGTACACTTTCCCTCCTCACTGTATTCATGTTTCATTGTATTTGGCCTTGCTGTTCACCCTATCTATTATTTTAGTTTGCAAATTATTGTTGTAGTGTACATAGTGTACATTGCACTGAGTACACTTTTCTATAATATATTAATATTGCAATTATTGCAATATGTTCACCCTTTTAGTCATTGTGGCTGTCCATGCAATCTGCAGAGCAGGTTTGCAAACTTCTATGCATCTTCTGTATGCATTCGCTCTGCATGTTTTCCTGGCCAGCAAGACTGCTGCTGGCCACGAAACATCACTTGTATTTGTGCAAGCATGATGCACAGCATGCATAAATGATTAGCAATGTTGCTCATTGTGCTAACACGTAATCTCCGAATAGGCTTCAGGCAAAGCCTACATGGAGTTTATTAAATCCCCGGGATCGACAAATCTTAGGATCAGGTTGATTGAGAACTTACAAACCAATAACACTTTAAAGGTTCTGCTATTGAGCAATTCAGAGAGAGAATGTTAAGCATAGGAATGAGAATGGAGGAGTTTGCAAATCGATACTGTTAAACCAGTAGATAAACAGGTGGAACTCCAATTCAGTACATTCCAGATGGGGCAGAGGTCATGGGTGAGACAGAAAACACCAATAAGTACAAAAATCGATACAGGTAGTGTTACTATAATTGAAAAAAAAAAAAAACTATTTTAAAATATTTAATTGTACCTTCTGTACAATGATTTGCATCATATATGTTTTGAATGAGGTTTTACCTCTATACCTCTCACCTGTATAAACTTAGTGAATATATTTGTTGATTTGGAATTATTCACTCACAAATTATACCTCACCCAGTGATACCAAAATAATGTTCCTACTTAAATCAAAATGTTGCAATTGAATAGAAATAATTTGTGGAATCTCTGTTCTATCTTGTCTTGAATTTATTTGAATTGACGTGCAAAATTGATATCAAGAAGTTGTATTCTGACAGAGGTGATAACAGAGATGATAATTTAATTGCTGAGAAAAAAAAATGTTGAATGGTTTAATTATGGATAAGCCCGTCAGACTGATGAAGCCCTATAAGGGTGGAGGTGTGGTAGTTCTTTAACAGTTCATTACACAATCAATAATACCAAACAAGGTTTGTGTTATTCTATAAATAGTGCAAGCCCAGGGGGTGTTCTGAATCCAGAGGCATCTGTGGAGGGCCTCTACATCCCGAGAAGGGACTTATTTACACAATACCATACACCCTGGAGGGCATTATATTACGATATACATTATATATGTATATATTTATGTAAAATAGTTCCTCTGACTAATGTTCAAATCTTGCTACAGTATATGTAATGGTTATTGGAGAAATTATTTTACAACCAAAATACAAGTTCGTAGGTTCATAGGTGTGTACTTGGCTAATGGTCCTGGAGCCTTTACAAGCCTAGCCCATGGGATTATCCTGGCAACGTGCCACCCGACCTTAGTTTCCAGTGCCTATGTCAAGTAGAGCCACTGGAGTGATTCCTGGGGTCAATTTTCTATTTCCCATCAGCTCATCAAGATTTTTTTTAAAGAGGGCCAGTGAGGTGCTCTGTTTGACATGTATGGAAAGTCTCTTCCATAGCATGGGCAGTCTTTGGTTATGAACCTGTCCCTCCAGCACGTTCTGTTAATTGTCGTAATGAGGTTGAGGTCTCTGGAGCGTGTGGTGAGGAGGGATTGGGATTTCCTTAGATGTAGCATTTCTAACAGAGCTGGATCAGACGGCTTTATAAGTTAAGCAGAGATTGCCACTAAGTAGGCAATATGAGACAGAGAATAGTTGGAGTTTTTTGAGTCTGTCCATGTAGGACAAGTGTTTAAGGCCTAGGGTCCTCTTTGTGAGGTACTTTTGCAGCCTCTCTAGTTTTTGCAGATGTCTAGTGAGGTACATGCCAAATGGGGCATTGTACTCGATGACTGACCAAATAAGGGAAGAGTAGAGGGGGGACAATGACTTCTTTCTTCCTGGATTCAAAACCCTTAGTAATGAGATGTGCCACATAGAAGGACTTTCTAACCGCAGTGGTAGTGGGGTGGTCAAAAGAGAGGTTGCTGTCAATTTGTGTTCCCAGATCTCTTATAACAACTTCTGTGTTCAGTGGACTACCATCGATGTGGTAGTTCATAGGAAATGGGTTTTTCCCAAAGGGGATGATGACACATTTTTTGACATTGAGCTTAAGGCCATGGTTCTGACATCAGTTGTTGGTCTCAGTGAGGTCTTTTAGTAGGATGTCAACATCACTTGCGGAGTTAATAATGGCTCCCAACTTGCAATCATCTGTGAACTTTGTCAGCCAGAGTCCCTTCGTGTTGAACTGGGCTTCTGAGAAGTAGATACTAAACAGGAGAGGACCCAGGACTGATCTCTGTGGAATTTCACTCATGACTGGTCGGAAGTCTGACTTAGAGTCAGCTACTTTCACACTGTAGGTTCTATTTGTGAGCCAGTTTGCAACCCACCTAGTGATATAGGGGTTGATGCCTAGCTTAGTGAGTTTTTCTATGATTCCTGAGTGGGGAATGGTATCAAAGGCCTTGGCCAGATCAAGGTAGGCTGTATGAACCACCTTCCCTTCATCCACAGCTCTGGTGACTGACTCAAAGAAGTCAAATAAGTTGCAGAGGCATGATCTTCCCTTCACAAAAACAAATGGTGTGGGATCCAGAGTTTGGAGATTCCCTGTATCCTTGTTTATTAGGTCCACGATGATGTATTCCATATCTTTGCATATCAGAATTGTCAGGCTAATGGGGCGATAGTTCCCAGGGTCTGTAGTCGCTCATCCTTTGAAGAGAGGGATGACTATAGCAGTGCAGCATTTGGTAGGGACAAAGCCTGAGGTGAGGCTGTGATTGAACAGGGCACACAGGTGAGGTACCAGTTCACTCTGTAGTTCATGTAAAACACAGCCAGAGATATTGTCATGTCCCATAGAAGCTGTATTCTTGCCCTTGGACAGTGCTGTTTTAACATGTGCTGCAGTAATACTGGATGCCTGGTGATCTACTGGTATTGTGATTGGTCCTTGGGGGGAGGGGAAAAGTTGGCACTGAATCTGTCGGCCAGTTTATTGGCAATATCTGTTGGCTTGGTATAAGAGGTACCATTGTGCAGTAGCTCAGAGCAAATCTTGGTATTGCCGTGGAGGTTATTTGCATAACTATAGAAGGCCTTGAGGTTGTCTTTATTATCTGCTGCAATTCTGTTTTAATAGCTAGCTT
>NC_056727.1:1029039014-1029219014 GCF_019279795.1 Protopterus annectens | reverse complement strand
ATATGTCCTATGGGATTTAGTGGGAAAAGTTGGGATTTGTTTGGATTTAGTTTGCAATTTGAAATCTCTGAGAATTTTTCAATGGCTGTCAGTATTTTAGGAAGATCTGTTGTTGAGAGTTGTACGTATATATTTAAGTCATCAGCAAATGCCGAATATATAATGTTAGTATTTAATACTTTTGGAATGTGTAGAAAAGATTTCTGTGATATATAAAGAAGTAGGGATTCTAGGTATAAATTAAAGAGGTAAGGAGAAAGTGGACACCCTTGTCTCATGGCATTTGAAATGGGGATAGGTTTTGTTTTATTATTGTTAATCTGAATGGAAGTTGAGGCCATCTGATATAAAACCTTAACTTTATTAATAAATTCTTTAGGAAAACCAAATAAAGGCATATCATTAAATAAATAGTTTAAATTTACTCTGTCAAAAGCTTTACTAGCATCTGTGGCAATAATGTATTTGGGATGTTTATCTGTTTTTAGTAATCTGATAGCTGTGTCTAGTAACAGAGTGTTATCACTTGTTTGCCTATGTGCCATAAAACCTAACTAATTATGCGATATAATAGAGGGAAGTATATTCTTCAACCTGTTGGCTAAAATTTAGAGCAAAGATTTTAAAGTCAGTATTTATGAGGGCTATTGGTCTATATTTAGTGGGATCTGTCAGGACAGAATTCGGTTTAAATAGAAGGATGGTCGTAGCATTATTTATATGTAAGCCTGTTATCTCATGTTGTATTATATAGTTATATACTTTAAGTAGGATTTTAGAGACTGGTTCTGAGAATATTTTTATAAAATTCAGAGGTAAATCCATCAGGTCCTGGAGATTTACCTGGCTTGATATTTTTTATTGCTTGTTTTATCTCTTTTAGGTGTAGTGGTGCCCCTAAAAGTTTTTGTTATTCTTGTGTAACTTGTGGAAATTTAAAATTTTGAATGAACTCATTAAATTTGTCATTTGAGGGTGGTAAGTGCATGTTGTACAGCCTTTTACATATGTTTTCAAATACATTTAGTATGTCTTGGTTTTCCTGACATTTATGTCCTTCATAATGCAATTCTTTAATTTTTGGTGGGCCACTCTTAATATATATTTATATATATATATATATATATATATATATATATATATATATATATATATATATATATGTATATATGTATATATTTTTTTTTTTAAATTTATTTATTTAACATTTGTTGACTGGGAAAGTCTGACTAGGTTCCACAGATCCTGTTTTCAGCGGAGGCCCGGGGAGAAATGCTCCAGAAGCATGTCCTTAGAATTATTTATTAGCCTGGCTAGAAATCTTGAGGGTGTTTGAGCCCATTCTGAGTATTGATATAAAGACCTGCTTTCTAAAAAAGTAAAATTTTCTAAGTAATGCCATTCCATACATTTTTCCTCTAATTCTTTTGAATATTTTTGTTGTAATTCTAGTTCTGCTGATGCAATTTGCAAACCTAATGTGGTTTTGGTATTATTATATTTTTTCTTAAACTAGGCAGATTTTTGAATTATGACACCTCTAATAACTGCTTTTGCAGCTTTCCATTTCTTATCATAAGGTATTGGAGTAATTATGATTTCTTCATCTAATTGAGTGAGCATACTGTTTATCTCTTTAGCTACTTCTTGTTTCTGAATAATTTTTGGGTTTAAAGTCCACTTATTAAAATAAGATATGTTTTGGCTGAAATTTAGCAGGTTTATGAATATATTCATTTTTAGAATTATCCGAAATAGATCTAGATGAAATGCTGTATTTTAGTTTATATGACCGAAAGAACTGAGAGATTGGGAAGGCGTCTATTCTAGACCAAGATTTATGAGACATAGAAAAGAAGGTATATCTGGATATTGTTTTGTCATGTTGGAAATTCTCATATGGATCAAATAGCTCAAAAGTATTTTGTAATTCATTAAGAGCTATATTTATGATATGCGGTTGCTTGGTTTCTTTATTGGATCTATCTTTGTTAGGTTCCATTACTGCATTCCAATCTCCAACGATTATATATAAATGATTAGGAAATTCAATAAGTAAGTTAAAGATTTCATAAATAAACGTTTGTTGGTTAGAGCAGGGACTATATATGTTTAGGAAAAGTAAAGGTTTATATATGCTATGGAAATTTGAGGTAAACTTATCCCATCTACCATTCAAGTCAGTCTTCATGGAAACAATTTCCCCCTGATAGGCTTTGTTTATAATGATAGCAACCCCTTTGGAAGTAGAATTGTGTCCAGCAGCTATTATATGCTTGATACATTTACTTTTTCTCTCCCTGTCCCAGAGTTGTGAGATCAGGTGAGTTTCTTGAAGAAAGGTTATCATTTTACTTTGATATATAATATGCATGACTAGATTTCATTTACTTTTGTCTGAAATTCCCTTAACATTCCATGAATCTAAAAATATAATTTCTGAAAGTGTAAAAATATTTCTTGATTAGTGTTAATATAGCACAATAAGCAATATGATAATATAAATATATACTGTTGTGTATTAGTGTTAGTATTTTCCATATCGTGACTTCTATTCTCCTATCCCCCCTTTGTGTGCCTAACTACCCATCCCTCTGTAATGTTAGATAAATAAAACTTCTAAAATCAAAGGATTTTTGTGACTGAGTCTGGGTGTAAGTCTTATAGAGCAGAGGGATGTCAAAATTACCTACTGTTTTCCAAACGTACACAAACATATGCATCAACTCTGCATAGCAGCCTCCCTGTACCCATATTCAGAATCAATTTTAAATATCTTGCCATTTTAAACCTATGTATTATATTAGTAAATGTAATCAAAATATTTTGGATAGCCTTATAACCAAACCAAAGGAATATACTAAAACTCTAAATAAGGTCCTTAATTCTTCTATACAAGCCCTGAAAGCCCCCCCCCAAAAATAAATAAATAATAAATATATATATATATATATATATATATATATATATATATATATATATATATATATATATATATATATATATATATATATATAAATAACAAAACATCCTTATGTCATTTTGTTTTTAAGCTATACCAAGTTATAAGGTGCATTTATAATTACATGCAAATGACTGACTAATACAAACAAACTAAAGAAAAGAGAAAAAATACAATGCAGTGTATTCATATGAGCTAGATCTATGAAAACCAAGAGAAGAGAAAAAAAATACTAGATTGGCATTATTAAACAGTACTTCTGCCACTCTAACAACAATATAATACTGTGTCCATCTTTTGCCTTCAATACATGTGTATTACAAATATCTAACTTTTAGTTTTATTTTCCTCTCTCTCTCTCTCTATATATATATATATATATAAATTCTACAATATCTTGTAAACTCTGTTCACTTTTCATAGAGAAAAAAATATAAAACAAGTACACATTCCTATTGCATATTTTACCTTAAGGCATTCATCAAATAAATCATATTTGTTTTTAGTACAAGACCAACATCATATCATCATAAATGTAATTTTGCCACAGCATATATGACTATGCAGCTGCTATCTAATATAATAATTTCCAGTCTTTTCTTTATGTATATCTCACAGCTTTGTATAAACATGAGTGTAGGAAGGTTTCACCTAATAATTAAGATTAAGAGAAAAAAGATGTTATATTCCACCTAATCATCAGTTTAAAACATTCAAGCACATTATTTGAAATAATATTCTGCATTGCCCCTTTAAAATAACTGCATTAACTGCAACATTCTCTAGCATAGAAAGTAACTAAACATCAGTCTATCTGCTTACATTCTGCTGCACAGATTCTGTCAATATGCTTGGCAAATAGTCTAATGTCCTCTTTCAGTGTTGTAATGTGTTGTTTACATTAGATGCATTCCCAGTAATGCACTGGGGCTCCTAGGTCATTTAGATGATGAAATGAGTTGAAAGGTGAAAGGTTATTGCAAACACATTGTAGCTGCATGAAATTGTAGGTAATGGGACATTACCATGCTAACAGACCTCTCGGCCTACTCAGCAAAGTGGAAAATAAAAATATTTAAGTATTTACCTCAAGAAAAAGTCTAAATATGCAGGATTCTACCTGAAACAGAAGATTATATCATTCAAATGTTTCAGCAAAGGTAGATTGTCTTTTTTCATGCTGGATTCACATTGTAGAGACAGAGAAATGTGGCTTTTGCTTCTTCTGGTGTATCTATTGATATTTTTTTTCATTTTTATTGTGAAATACTAGTAGCGGGATATTTCATCTGAAAGCAGATGTTTTTTTCAATAAGGTAAGCACAGTATTTATTAAGTTTCTGACGATTTTGCTTTATTTCAAGAGGAAGATGTTGGCTTATTGTGGTTTTGTGTCCTCTCCATGTGATTGCTTTCTTGGTTTTATATGCAGATAATATTGGTTGTACATGAGCTGAATTAAGGATCCTGACATATATTTGTCTTGGGAAGTCCATGTTTTTTGAGCGTCTTATGGATCTGTGAGCTCTTTCAATTGTTATGTCCTCCAAAAGCTCTTTATCCTGCAGTACTGTGCTTAGTATTTCTTTTGTAACTGTGTTTATTTGAATGGTTTCAACTGATTCTGGTATTCCTCTGATAATGACACTATTTCATCTGTTTCTTGCTTCTATGTCCAGAACTTTTTGTTGCACTTCTATAATACTTTTTGCACTAGCCTGTATTGATTTCTGCATCTCTTGTATTTTTAGTTCATTGTCCATGATTTTTGCTTCATTTTATTCTAATCTGAGCATAATTTTGGTCCATGCTTGAGCTGAAAGTACTTAGTTTCTGTGCAAATTCTTGGATTTCTTGTTGCAGTAGTTGTAATGCAATTTTAAGGTCTTCCAATTGTTTTTGCTTCGATCTAAGGGCAGGTTTAGTAATTTCTGGCAGAGTTTTATTTGTTTTTAGCCTTTTTGACACAGTATCATTTTCTGGTGTAACTATATTTGAATGTTTAGATTTGGTAGTTACTGCATCTATGCGCTCTGGTAAATTTTCCATTCCCAATGTTGGTTTAACTGTTTTTCAGATAAAATATGTTCAGCTAGATAAAATTGCAGAAGGTTGATTTTATTCTGGCAATTTTATATTAAAACAAGTTGTCTTTTTCTTCTCTTTTTCATTCAGGCCTGCTTATCTTGAAGTGTCCCCACCATGCGGTTCAGGGATCTGTTTGCAGTGAGTAATATTTTTCTTACAAAAAAGGTCATCCAACATAAAATACAGCTGAAATATTTTAGTAGCTTGCTTGTTGCCTTTTTTATTGTTGAAAATTTGCTATTTTTCCTCAGGATGTGCAGGCAAAAGGTTAGATATTGTTGAAAGTTAAGGGAGCTGCAAAGCTAGAGTACTCACTGGCTGTCCATCATTTTAGAATGTCATAGGCAATATATTTTTGATGTTTTGTGATTTTGTGTTTCAATCATTTTAACATGTTGACTACTCATTATATAATCACACACACACACACACACACATATATATATATATATATATATATATATATATATATATATATATATATATAAAATCACATATATAAGTATATATATTGCTCTGCTGTACAACTTCAAATCAACAGTCAGCATTCTTTACCCATTTCAACAATAACCACAAATACTAATACTACTGTTACCCCTAACAATAAAAATCTTTCCATATATAACTTACAAACAGTACCCACTCCCTACATCAAAAAATTTCAAAGACAGCTAAAACCTACAACTATAGCCAAAGATAAGCTACCCTCAGAACAGTTCAAATAACAGTCACCTCTGTAGTATACCATGTCTCAACACTTACAAGTTGCTCAAAAAAATCTTAAACACCCATAATTTGGAAACAATCACATGTTCTTCTCTTTACAATGGTGGAAGATCTGTAGACCTAGGAAACTACCATACTATTACCATGCTACCCCAGTATCTAAAATATTATAAGAATGTGTACATCAACAAGTACTGAAGTACCTAACTTCAAACTACATACTATCCCCTTTTCAGCATGGTTTTAGTCCAGGTCATAGTACTGAAACTGTCTTACACTCATATACTAACATAGTCAATAATAAAATAAATTTGGGTGAACATGTCTCCACACTATCTCAAAAGCATTCAGCACTGTTTCCCACCCATTACTGCTGAAAACATTGTCTAGTCTAGGCCTAACCCAGCATATAATTAACTGGTTCAAAAACTATATATCCAATAGTGAAATCACAAGACAACTCCTCATCTGTTCTGCAGAGATCCATTTTAGGGGCCCTTGCTATTCAAAATATTCCTAAGTAACGTGTATACAATATACAGTATTCAGCCCTAATCCAATATGCTTATTACTTGGCTATCATCTCCTCTGCCACATCCTTATCAACATTACAGTCCATTACCCAGGAGTCATTGTCATCCATAGAATACTGGCTGAATAATGTGAACCCCCAAGAAAATCAAATTGCTCTTGCAGTTACCAAATGCACCCACCTTTGAAATGAACTCAGTTTCATCTGCAAACAATACTAATACTGAAGTTGTCTCACACACAAAACTCTTGAAAAATGCCGTTCATCAGCAAACCTGCTGCAGAAGTACTCTCCATTGAGACAGTTAAGATCACAAGACAAACTGCTGTACAAAACCATCAGGTCCAGTAAATGCCATGATTATGCCCTGCATTGCATGTCTATTTCCAGCTGTGGAATGCCTTACCCACCACCATTAATGTAAGTCAATATTGCATCATTTTAAGACATCACTAATAGCACACTAACTTAATAACAATCTATGTCCTTTCTGTTCACCAAAAAGTGATCCTATAAATCTTAACCTCACCATTCCCATCCTATCCTCTTACCAATTATCATGACCCGAATCATCTTACATAAAGTTAAAATTGTTTCTTTTTGCTTTGTACTTGTCATGAGTGCTTTCTACAGTCCTATGTACTATATGTATGTATATACATATATATATATATATATATATATATATATATATATATATATATATCTATATATATGGATTCCTTTCACAAGCTCAAAGTTTCAAAACTTCGAACTGCAAATCGTTAAGACCATAAGATTAAAGCTCGAAACTTCGAATGTTTTGAATGGAGATCGTTGCACAGTGCGGAACAGGAAATTTACCATTTTCCTCACTGTAGTGCGATCTCAGAGTTGGTATATTTATTTAGCAAGGGGTGTGGGGGTGCAGGTGACTTGCCTCCCCTCAAAAACATAAAAAAAAAAAATGATTAATTTTTGTTACAATTTCAAAGTTTCAAAAGTTTGTCTTATGATCTCAACCATATGTATTTCAAAGTTTTGAGACTTAAAGCTTGTAAATTAGATCTATATATGGATATATATATGTGTGTATATATATATATATATATATATATATATATATATATATATATATATATATATATATATATGGGTCTAGGACTGATGCTCAATGGTGCTTTTCACTGAAGGCTTAATGCTTAATGGCTGGGCATATTTATGCGAATGTGCTTTTAACCGAAAAAACACTTTTGCGTATGTATGCCTGCAGCCAGAGGGAGTCATGGGGGAATGACTATTGTGGAGATCGTACTACGGTGTGGGTAAGGGAATTTTTTCCTTTTCCCCACTGTAGTGTGATCTTGGAGTGAGAATATTAAAGTAGGGGAGGTTTGGCGGCCACAGCCCCCCACATGGGGTGTGCAAGGGGGCATAGCCCCCCCTGCATAAACACCATTTTGTTGTTTTTCCTTTTTTTTTTTTTTTTTTGACGGACTTTAACGAAAGTGCTTTTTCATTAAAAGCACTTTCATTAAAGTGCGTTTGGTGATTTTGGATTCGGACTGTTGAACTTTTGTTTAACAGTCCTAGATCTATATATATATATATATATATATATATATATATATATATATATATATATATGTATATGTATATATATATAGAGAGAGAGAGAGGGAGAGATTGAATGTGAGAGAGAATACACTTGTATACCCATCCTAAAAGATACTTGCCTCACTCTATATCACTTTAGTAGTATCCCACACTCAGATAGTACTATAACAGATAGTACATACATAGTTTTCTCACACACACTGAAACAGCCATTCCTAAATTCTTTCTCCTAAATCTCACACTACAGAGAATAAACTGTCATTAAATTTAAAATGTACATTCTCCCTCAAAAATACGTATAACTTCCCCACAATACCATCAATACAACAAAACTAAACATTTCCTTTCAAACAATCCTCTTAGTACTAGCTATCCACAGCAGTTATACAACTCTCTTGTACAAAATTGCGGGACAGATTCCAAAAGATTTGCTCTCAGTGTAAGTCTGCCCTGATTCTGAAAGACTTACTCTCAGTATAAGAGTCAGAATCCAAAACACCTGGTCTCAGTGAAAATTGGAATTGGGGCCAGACTTTAGTATTACTTATGCCAAATGATGAACATATTCTTATTCTGTGTAAAATACCTTGTTACTATACTTTAAATCTGGCCTACTTCTAACTATGAGTAATGCTAAATGAATAAATGAATACCAAGGCACAAGACAGTACATTATATGACTAATGTCATATGTGTTTTAACTCTGTATCACATTACCATAACTTCCATGTATTTGTATATACTGTGTTTACTTCATTCTAATTGAGATTTTCTCTACTGGTATCCCATGACAAAGTACTAACAACCCACATGGACCCAGTAAACAAAGCTAAAAAATAAATAAATATGAGCATATGATGATTAATCAAAATGTAGAAGCATCAAAACACAACCGCTCAATGTTTGCATTGAAAAAAAAAACTTGCTGAAAGTCAAAGCCAGTGTTAACACAAAATATTGCAAAAGTGAAACAAACATATTGCTTTTGCAGTCCCAGAATCAAATCTTACCATTACATTCAAACCTAATTTGTCTGAGTAGAGATAGTGCTTTGGAAAGGGTTTCTAAGGTAAGGTGTAGAGTTAGGATTAACATACATTAGTAAAGATGGGTGGGAAGCAAATGAGATAGGAACCCCAACAAAAACCTTTTTTTTTGGGGTTAAAATTTTTTTGGTTTGGGCCCTTTGCCATATTCTGAAAAAAAAAAGTTGGTTTTTAAAAAAAAGCCAAATTTAATTTAAAAAAAAAAAATTTTTTTTTTGTTTTTTTTTAGTTTTTGGAAAATTTTTTTTGGTCCCTTTTTTAAAGGGTTTTAAAAAAAGACAAAAGTTTAAAACCAAAAAAAAATTTTTTTACTTTTTTGAAATTTGTTGGGGTTTTTAAAAAAAATAAAACCCAAAAAAAAAACCCCTTTAAAAAGAACAGCCCCAAATCATAAAATAAACCAAAAAAAAAGTTTTTAAATTTTCGGGGAAAAACCAAAAAAATTCCTTAAAAAAAATTAAATTTTTAAAGGTTTGTTAAAAATTTTTTTAAATTAAAATAAAAAATTTTTTTAAACCCTCAGCAAACCTTAATGGCTTCAAAATTTTTTTTTCGGGAGTTAAAAATTTTAAAAAAAAAAAAAATAAAAAATTTTCCCCCTTAATTTAAATTTTCATTCCCTTTTCGGGGCCCTAACGTTTTTTTTTTTCTTAAAAAAATTTCTTTTTTTTGTTGGGGAAAAAAATTTGCTTAAAAAAAATTTGGTTTTTTTAAATTTTTTGGACTTTTTTAAAATTTTCTTTTATTACCCTTTAAAAAAAAGGGCATGGCCAAAAAAAAAGAAAAAGGTTAATTGTTGGTTCCCCCCCCCCCCCCCCCCCCCCCCCCCCCCCCCCTGTTTTTTAAACACCGAGTTATAATTTTTTTTTATATGTAGCTAAAACAGTAAATTTGGGGGAAAATTTAAAAAGAAAAAAGGGGGGAACTGTTTTTGGAGGCAAATCTTTTTTTTAAAATTTAAAATTAAACAATTAAAAGGAACCACCGTTTCCCCTTTTGGGTTACGAAAAAAGAAATAATCCCCCAGAAAAGAAAGATTCCAGCAAAAATAGGGGATTTTCATTGATTTACAAAATTTTGGTGTATTAAAATTGGCAACCCCAAAAATTATTTCAAACAGGGTTTCATTTTTTAAACCCCATTAAAAGGGTTTAACAAAATGAAAAGGGTTTAAATTAACATTGGTTTTGTATTTGCTTTTAACAGTTACCTTATATTAAGGTTAGATGTTTTTAAAAACCCGGCAACATATGGTAAAGTAAAAAACAAAAATAACTTTTTTTTTGGCAAAAATCTTTGTCATTAGAGCATTAAGAATTAATGAAAAAAAAACATCCTTTGAAAACAAATAAATGTTAATAAATCAGTTTTTTTGGCTTTTATGCAATTAAAACATTTTAAAGGAAACCCCAAAAAACACAGGGAAAAAAAATTTAAGCCTTTTGCCCCTCCGTTAATAATCTGAAAAAGGTTTTGCTGAAGCAGAATTTTTTTCCTGGTTCTTTTTGAAAACCTCCCAACATTTGATGCAAATTTTTATTGAAAAGGGAAACAAAAAGGAAAGGGGAAGAAGAAAATTTTGCAACTCCAGAAAAAATAGCTTTTAAATACCTTTTTTATTTTCTACAAAAATTAAGGATTGCAGGTTGAAAATGTATTTAAATTTTTGTTTTATTATTTATTTTTTAAAAAAAATTGGTTTTGCAAAATTAAAGAAAAAATTTTTTAAATTTTGGAAGGGACTTGTTTTTAACCCCTTTTGGGAAAACAGTATGAAAATTTTAAAATGAATTATTAAAAGAAAAAAACCCCAATTTGTTTTTTTCCTGAATGTGGATGTTAGGTAAACATAAAATTTTTTTTTATTTAAAATACACATTTTGCTAATTAAAAAACCATCTGTTTAAATTTAAATAGGGTGTTTTTTTATAAGGGTTGTTTTGGCAAAAATATAAGGAATTTAAAATTATTTTGTTTTTGAGAAATTTTTTAAAACATTTTTCTTTTAAGGTTTCAAGGTAAATTTTAAGGTAATTTTTCACCCAGTTCAAAACCCTGAAAATAACCAATTTTCAAAATTCCCTTTTATACAAAAAAGGGCAAATAAAAAAGTTTTGGGAAGGAAAAAAATTTGAGGGAAATTTTTAGTTATCTAGCTTTTTTTTAATTTAAAAAAAATTGGAATCCTTACCGGGTTTCCCCTTTTGGGTTCAGAGGGGGAAAAATGCCCCGGTAAGCATTCCAGAAAAATAAGTTTTCCATTACAAAATGGATAAAAATGAAGCCTGATTACCTTAAACCAGGGTTTACTTTTTTAAAGTCAAGGCGGGAAAAAAAGGGAAGAGTTTAATTCATTGGGCCCTGATTAACATTTAAACCTTTTGATGGTTGTTTATAAAGCCTGGCCACCCCTTGGGGTCCCCTTGGTAAAATTTTTTTTTTCCAACTCATTCACAAGGCAATTTGCTTGAAACTCCAATTTTCCCCCAATATAAATTAATCGGTGGTTATTGGGAAGTGTCAAACGGCCCATTTTGGGGTCCTAATGCCAGGAGCTAAAAATAACCCCAATACTGTTTTTGTCTCCAGGGGCGGTTTCCGGGCAAAGGGGTTTTTGGTTAAAGGAGTAACTTGTAAAAAGGGAAAACATAAAAAAAGAAAATTTTATTAAAACCAGTGATGTTTTAAAATCTTTTTATTTCAAAAAGAATAAGGTTAAATGTTTTTATTTATTTTTTTTATGTAAAAAGGGGCATTAAAGATTAACAAATCCACTGTTCTCAAAAACAATTTAGGGGAAAAATAAAGCAATGAAAAGTTTTAATGCCCAGTTTTCTTCTCTTTGGATGAAAAAAAATAAAAATTTAAATAAAAAATCACATTTTTTAAAAAACCACCCTTGCCCCTTATATTTTTTATTTGGGTTCCAAAAAACATAAAAGAAATAAACACGGGTTTGTTGGGGAAAATTAAAACCATTTTTGGTTATGGAAATTTCGGGCTTTTCTCCTTTTAGCTAACCTTTTCTTCCCAAGGGGGGGCAAAAAAATTTAACCAGGGAAAAAGAAAATACAGAAACAAGGTAAAGCCCGCTTAATTGAAATTTTTCAAAGGGGAAGTTGGGATGATTAATTAAAACCCTGAATCAAAAGGGTAAAAGACCGATTCCTTAAAGGGACTTTATTCAAGGAAAACGGAAAGGGGGTTTTTTGGGGCCAAATAAACAAAAACCCTTTTGTGAGTTTTTTTGGGGTTACTCCTTTTCCTTGTGTAAAAACCCAACCCAAAATTTAAAAGGGGCAACCAAACCCCACCATTCTTCCCATATAAATTATATCTTATTATAAATTAAACCCCCCTATTTTGATTCCACTGCCATTTCAGTTTAAAACCCTAACCAAATACGGGGCCCCATTTTTCCTGAATACATTTAAAAAAAGGAGTACTGCGGGGCAAAAAATACAAAAATTTTTCCCACTGCATGGATCCTTTTTTGGAGAAAAGGTTAAAATATTATTAGGTGTGTGAAAAGACACCAAATGAAAAATATAGCCTCCAACTATGTTAAAATTGTTAAGCTTTCAGTGAAAAAATTTTAAAAAATAAAAAGTTTTTTAAAGGGGGGCACCCATCCCCCCTTTAATGCCCCCAACCCCCAAAAAACATAAAAAAACAATCACACAAAAGTGGGGAAAAGGGCTTATAAGGGTTTTTTTTTCCCAACGGGGACTTAAATTCGTGAAAGTAAAAAACCGTAAAAAAAGTTTTATATTTGATTTTTTCAGGCAATTTGTTTTAAAAAAGGGGTGAAGAAATTCCCTTAAAGATTTTTAAAGGAAAGAACTGTGTTTGGATTAAAAAAAATTATAAATTTTTTTGTTTTTTTTTTTTGTGTTGGGGTGTGAAAAACAAAAACCACCACCATATATCAATATTAAATAATTAATCATTTAAAAAAACCACTTTATTAAATAGAAATTCAATTGCACTCGTGTTCAAGACTTTTCCTTCCTTCCAGCCTCCCATTAAACCTTTTCTTCCTTAAATCACCTATTTAATTACCCTTTTTTATATTTAATATTAGAAACTATTTAATTTTTCCCTTTGGGGTTAAATTTATTTTTTTTTATTGACTAAACCTTTTTCCTTAATGTATTAACCATTAATAATTTTTGGGGGTTATTTTTTTCTTTTGTTGTTTTTTTAATATTTTTTTTTTAAGGTTTGTCCATTATGGTTTCTTTTTTATTTATTTTCCCTTTTTATTGTGGTGAAAACATAAAATTTTTGTTTGGTGGTTTTGGGTCAAATTAAACCAACTAATAATAAATATTTCCCTTTGTTAAGAAAACTTTTTTACTAAAAACCCTATCTAAATTATGAATAATGGAATGGTTTAATTATTATTTTTTTCCCTTGACTCCTACCAAGTATATAATATTTAAATTTTTTTGCCTCCCTTTTGTTCTACCCCAACACGGTTTTATATTTTACCAGTAAATAAATTTATATTAATCTTTTCCACGTCCCTCAACTTTTTTTCTAACCCCGGGTCAACCTTTCTCTCAAATTTTTTTCCATCACTTCGTAAAGTTTCTTTTTTCCTTTTTATGTTTTAATTTTTCGTGAAAATTTTTACCCTCTTAAAAATATTAAATTTAAAATTTTTTTTTTTTTTTGTAAAGCACCCCCCCATCTTAATTAAACCTTGTGATTTTTCCCAAATTTTAAAATAAAAAAGGGGGGTTCACCTGTGTTAAACCTTTCCTTCCTTCCACTCTCTATTACCCCTTCCTCCAAAAACCCCTACTTTTTAAATTTTTATTTTAAACATTTCCCTTCATTATTCCTAAAAACTCCGTTTTTCCCCTTTTGTTCCTACCTTTTTTCTCCCCTTTCTACCTCTGCTTCCAAAACCCTTTCCCTTTCCCTTAAGTATCCTACCCACCAATTTTCCTTTTTATCCCTTCAAAAAAACCTCACCCTTCTCCCCACCCTTAAAAATTTTTTCCCCTTTCCCTCCAAAATTCCCAAATTTTAATTTTTTCCCCTATCCACACCCCAAACCCAAAATTTCCCCCTTTTTTGGGTTTAATTACAAACCTTAAAACCCTTTTGTCCAATAAAATTTCATTTTCCCTCCAATTACCCCAAAATTCCCCGGGCCTCTACAAATTTTTATAAAATTTTAAATTTTTTATTTTTTTAACCCTTCTCCTAAAAAAACATTCACATCTCACCCAAATTTCGTTGCCTCTCCCTTCTATTTTCAAAATTTTCCAAACCCCAAATTTCCTACTTCTTAAAAATACCATAAGCTTTAACTTTTTTAAAAACCCCATCCTTTAATTTCTTTTTTTTTTAAACTCACTTAAATTTTCCATCAACTTTTACACCCTCAAGGGGCCCCCTTCCCCTCTTTGCCCAATTTCCCCCTGCCCATCCCTCAAAAAAAAACCCCTTTTCATCCTCTCAAAACCCCCCTTTTTTCCCAATTGAAAAAATCCTATTATTTTAACTTAACCTTTCGTTTTTTTTTCCCAAGCTAAATGAACCATGCTGCCCTCCCCCTTACTCCATTGGGCCCAAATTTAACTTTTATACCCATTTTCCTTAAAATTTTAAAGACCCTCCAACTCCTAATAAAATCCCACTCCCCCCCCTTTCCATTTTTTCCAAGGGTTAACCCCCTTCCAAAAATAAACTCCCACCTTTAGAAACCCTATTCCACCAACTTTCTCCCTAAAAAAAACCTCCCCTTCTAAAAAACCTTTTTTCCTTTCCCCAAAAAAAATATTTAAATTTCAAGAAACAAAATTTGGGTTGAATTTAAAAACCTTTATTCTTCCTTTCCCTCTATAACCCTAAAATTTTAAATCAAATTTCCCGTTTCTCCCAAAATTTAAACTCTCCTCTATAAAAACACTCTAAAAATTTTCAGTTTTAACTATTTTTTAAAATACCCAAAAACATTTCCCTTACAACAACTTTTAATAAACTCCCCAAACCATTTCTTTTTAAAATTTTCACATTAAAATTAGTAAAACACCCAAAAAAAGGGAACTTCTCCCCCCCAATTTAACCCCATAAACTCCCCAAAAAAAATTTTGGTCCCCTAAAAACCCCCTTCCAAAATTAAAAACCTTGCCTTCAATATTTTAACCCCAGACTTTCCCAAAAAATTTAAATTACCTCACTTCCCCAACTGGGAAAAATTTAATGTCATACCAAAAAATCTTCGGTTTTTGGGGCAAAAACAGATTTTAAACAAAGGGTGGGGGCCGGGTAAAAATTTTAAAAAAATCCAAAACGAAAAATCCTTTCCCTATTCCCAACTGAAAGAAACCCTTTGGCCAAAAACAACCCCCAAAAATATAGAAAAACCATATTTCCCCGGGGTCAACCCCATAAGAAAACCCTTTTTCCGGTTCAACATTTTCTAAAAACTGGGAAAGGGGCCCTTTTTTACCTTTCCTCCATCCCCAAAAAACTTCTGAAACCATAAATCCCCAATTTAAACTTCAAAAAAATCAGTTTTAAAACCCTTCTTAAAATAAAAACATGTTCCTACCCCTTTCAGTTCCCCCCAAAAACATTAAAAGGTTTTTCCATTAAAATTTATAAAAACTACAAAAAATTCCCCCCAAAAAAATTTTTAAAAACCCTGTATTGGCACAGGAAACTCCCCATTAATTTTTGCTTTTGCTTTTTAACTCTTTCCCCAAAAACAATTTTCCCCTAAATCCCACTAAAAAAATTTAATTTTCTTTCCAAAAATCCCCGGGTTATCCCCTGCAAAAAAAGGGGTGGCCTTAACAATTAAAAATCCAACCTATTCCTTTCCCTCCTTTTCCAAAATCTTGGAAAAATTTTTAAAAATTCAACAACTCCCCTTTTAAATTCTCTTTTTAAACTAAACCCTTACCCTCCCAAACCCCCAAAAACTTCTAAACCTAACATTTCAAAAACTAAACTTTAATAAACCTAAAAACCTCCTCAAAAAAAGGGAACCTTTTCATTCCCCTTTCCAAAATTTTAAAAAACCCTTTTTTTTCAAACCCAAAAACCAAAATACTGCCCCAAAAAATTAAAATTTTAAATCTCAGGAAACCCCCCATTGGGTTTCAAAAGCTACCCCCTTCCAAACCAACCCAACCCCCAAAATTTAAGAACAAATTTTCCCCTTTTTAAACCCTTTCCCCCTAAAAGGTGTTCCCCAAATTGCTTTCTCTCCCCTTTCCCTTTAATAATATTCACCAAAACCCCTTTCCACCAAACAAAACCCCTTTTATCCCCCCAAAACCCCAAATTTGCCTACAATTGTCTCCCCTCATTCCAAAACTAAAAAAAAAAAAAATTGTCTCCCCTGTAGAAAACTACCTCCCCAAAAACCCAATCAGCTTTTTAACTCAAAAAAACCCCCTAAGGTTTATGGTCCTTCTCCAAAAAAAAACCCCCAAAAAAACCCAAATTCCCTTCCCCCATTTTTATTTCCCCAAAAGGGGAAAACCTTGAACAATTCACCAAAACTAAATTCCCTAAAACTAAAAAACCTTCTAAAATTCCCAAAACCCTTTCACTAAGAATTAAAAAAAAAAAAAAAGGGTCTTTTTTGCCCCCCAAACCATCAAATTTTAAAAAAAAACCCAAATTTAAAGGGTTTTCAATAAAAAACAAAAAACCAACCCTTTCCCCTTTACATAAAAAATAAAAAAAACAAAATTTCTGGTAAACCAATAAATTTTTTAAAAAACCCAGAAAAAATACCTGAATTAAAAGTCTTTTTAAAAAAATTCCAAAATGGTCTTTTCCCCATTTTAAAACCCATCAAATTTTAAATTTTTTTTAAATTTAAAATTTAATTAAAAAAAAAATTTGTTTTACTCAAAAAATTAAAATTTCAGGGCTGAATATCTCCCTTTTTTTTTAAAAATAAAAATCATTAAAAAATTTTTAAATTTTAATATTTATAACACTTTTACATAAAGGGGGAAGGGGCCCAGTTATGCACTTTTAAAATTTGTTTTAAATTTAATTAAAAAACTTTTTGACCAGGTAATATAATTGTCATTTAAATTAATTTTTCCAAAAAGGGGGTTTTACATAGAGTATTTACCAATGGTTATGAAGTTACCATCATATATAAGGGATACTTTTGATTTTCTGGATAAGATAGCAGAAGTGCAGTGGACCCAGAATATGTACTGTAATTTGTAAGATCATAGGATCATAAGAGGTTCTTAGGCTTTTGACCCAGAGGTCATTTCAAGCCTAGCCATTTCATCCCAATATAATACATAGATACTCTAGTCAATACTGATGATTGTATTTAGTGATGAGTGCCCATATCAAGGAGGGTTGTGGATGTTTTTCCCATTAAGAATTTATGGTGCCCCATCCAATCATCCAGGTTCCTTTTGTACAGTGTCACAGAGGTGCTCTTAGCTACATGAACTGGCTGGCATGTACAGCAAAACCCAGCAGGTAGATATGATTTACACCAACCTTACTGCTCTTCATTCGCCAGATGGCACAAACATCCCATGTATATAATGGTGGGCTTCAACTCCTTTAAATGAGATATCACAGAATTGTGTTTTCCAATCAATGAAGTAGCAATGTCTGAAGAAAAGTCCACAGTGTTGGAAAATGGAATGTTAAATTTTGTCAGAGTGGGCAATAAACCATCAGACAATGCTTGTCCAGTTGCTAACGCTAATTCTGGCAAAGGAAGGAATCATATTACATTTTTTTCTGCCTTTTTTCTTCAAGGCAACCAACAAGGATCACCAAGAGTTTGTCATCTCCCATGTCTGTGCTTTGGTATACACAGAATGGTGATTTCTGGCAGGCAGCAGAAAAGTACCAAGATCTGATAATGAGGACCCCAGGAAACTGCCTCCCACATGCAATACAGGCTGCCTTTGTTGCTCCACATGTCATTTTCCTGAGAACGTCTTGATCCTCACCCCATTTCTTCATAAATTTCAGGATGTGTTCTCTTGCTCAAATGGTAAGTTGTGTTTAGCAAGGAGTGACTCAAAACCAGCCTCACTCAAACGACCTTTGTACTCCTTTAGCTCTCAAACTCCAGAAGTCTTGCAGTGGGCTGGGTTGCCAAGCACTTTGCACATTTCTGTCTGTGTTTCTCACTGTTGGCATGTCATTGCAGATCACGTCGGCCACCATGATGGATTGTGTTGCAGGTCTTGCAAGAAGCATATTTCAGTCCACACCTACTCATAGAAAGCCAGTCAAAGGCACTTGCCCAACTTGGCTGAAAAATTGTGTATCTCATCCTCTTTTTTGGAGTGCCACCTATATCCATATCTGTCACACAACAATCTTAACACAGTCTGTACTGCTTTGTAAATTGTTATAGACAAAGAGAATAAAGAAATGAGGCTTCTACTAGAAAAGGAAGTATGACCTATGCTCAAAATCAGATATGGAGGTTAAAAAAATCAACCACACCACACATCACTGCAAATTTCCTGTCCTTGCATCATCTTTTCCTGCTTGCCTCTGCTCCGTTTGCTCACTATAAAGGCCTGCATGATCACATTACTCAATCGCTTGCTTCCAAATGTACTTGCAAGACACATCAACAAACTGTAGCATGAAATATACCTAAGCTGTAGCAATGACTATATAAACTACTGCATGTTGCTACTCTTTACTAGGCCCTTACTTGTTTAGATTGTATCTTCCCGGACCTTCTTTTCATCTCTGAGGTGTTCTAGTCTATATATGCTGGCTTGACCTGAAATTGGGTAAATGATTACAAGTGTTACATACAGATAAAGAGCGTCTGCAAAATAATTTATTAAGCGGCCATTTTGGGCACAGAGAATAATATATTGACAAATGCATCAAAACTAAGCATATGAGGTTTGGGCCTATTCTAAAAAGATGAATATTTAATACAGCATCTTTGATTTGATTGGAGGCTTTGTGACTCATTTTAAGGACCTTTTTAGATATATGGGTATTCAGCTATGAGTTTTCTAATCATATCAACCAATTGGCTAATGATAGTTATAGAACATAGATTGTACTCAAAAGATTTATAAGTCTAGGAAATCAAGCCCATAATGAAGTAGCATTTAGTTACATTTAAGACCCAAACTTGAGTATGGAATGACAATATGGAAACCTATAGGAAAACAAGCATGAATAAACTGGAAATAGTACGGAAATATACTAAAGAGAGGGAATCCATAGGATGCTTGAAAATCTAAGTTATTATGAAAGACTAAAATACTCCAGATTTGTACAGTGTCTCTTACAGATATTTAAGAGATCAATGAATATATATAAGGCATTTGGGGACAACTACCTCTGGGAATGTTTGGGGGTTATCAAATAATTTAGAGAATGGAGTCAAGATTAACCTATGTGGAAGATTCTATAGGAATGAGAAGTGTACTAATTGGTTCTCTGACAGAGTAACTGATGCTTGGAATAGACTACCAAATTACATTAAAGCAAGTACTAGTTTAGATATTTTTAAGAACAGCCTGGACATTTATTATGGGAACAAGTGTTTTGGTATATTGGCAAGCTAGAAGGGCTTTAATGCCCGTGCTTGAAACATTTGTATGTATGTATGTATGTATGTATGCATGTATGCATTTCCCTGATACGACTTCAGATATGTTCCAGCCCTGTCCTACACACTGGTCTGTCCCTGGCAAAGGTGCCTTGAAAACTTAATAAAAACTATTGCCCTCAGTACTTTTACAAGAATGTGACATTTAAGACATGATGTCTTGGAACATTCATGACCAAAGAATGCAAGATCTCTCATTTTTAACCACAAAAAACAAACAAAGCATAAAAGCAGACATATCATAGCCCAACAATGAACATTTTTAGAATAAGAAATCCTCATATCGTACTTTAAAATCCAAATAGCACACTTTAACTGCAAAAGATCCATTGTAAAGAAAATATACAAAGGCTGCAGTGATAGCATGAATGTGCTTAGTTTCCAGTTAGGGAAATACTGCTGGAAAATAATGCCACTGTAAGTAAGGTTAAACTACAGCAGAATGAGGGACAAATCCAGACTTGATAAATAACACAATATATTGCTACTATTAACATGAGGCACTGACAAAAAAGAGAATGAATCAGGGACAAATCCAGAAATAATGAGGTGCAATCAGAGACACAAACTATTAGTGAAACTTGAGACATTAATGAAATAAGAGAAGGTGAATTAATAAACACTTTCTGAAACAAGGTTATAATTGTAATTCTTATCTTGTGCGCAGCTCAACAAATCAGCAACAAATCCAGAAATAATCAGGGACAGAGACACTTACACAGACATACAAATTTTTGAAGCACGGGCATTTCTGCCCTTCTAGCGCTGCCAATATACTAAAACACTTGTTCCCATAATATGTGTCCAGGCTGCTCTTAAAGATATTTAAACTAGTACTTACTTCAATGTAATTTGTTAGTCTGTTCCATGCATGAGCTGGCCTCTCAGAGAACCAATTAGTACATTTTTCATTGCTTCTACAAAGGTTGTCTGATGATTCTCTACTACTTTTTGATAACTCCAAACACTCCTAGACATAGTTGTCTATAAATGTCCTGTATACCAGAATACTTGAGACATTGACAGAACAACAGAATGTAAACGAGGTTATAATTCATTACCTTATTTGCAAACATCATCAGCTTCAGGAGGGAGTTAAGGGGACAGAGGTAACACTGACATCAACAGCAGGGATTAAGCAATACACATTAAAGGAAACCTTATAACTTCACATCAAATGACACCCAACTACAAGAAGTACAGCTCACAGTCATAACCCTGTGCACCAACTGCCAGAACAACAGAATGTGGGTATTACAAAGTTGGTGGCATCTTCTAGGTTTATAGGTAGTTATCAAGCTTACTGTCCATGGAACCGCTGAGCACTCTAGCTCAAATTCCCAGTCCCTCTCTGATCCTTCAGTGCCCACCTTATTTTCTACCACCTTTTTTTTTCAGGAAAAAAGAAATGAAAATTTTCATGCATGTTATTTACAACATACAAATGACAGCAAACACAGTATGATTACTACTTTAAGTTAGCTAAAATCATTGCTGCACTTAAAACATACTAACTGCCTATTTCCAACATGTAAGCAACTGTATTGCATTGCTGGCTGAAAGAACAAAACAATACACAGCATAGTTTGGTAGCTCAAGTGCTCACATGGCAGTTTTCCTTGAGCAGTTCTAAGTCTTGGCATTATGAACACACACTAAACTTACTCTCAAAGTGAAGTTCTATTCCAAAACAAAACTGGATATCTTTAACAATTACTTTTTGTGAAACACCTTTCGTATAAATAACTAGAATGTCTGTACACTGCAACAACTATATATATATATATATATATATATATATATATATATATATTTATTTAAATAAATATAAATTAATTTATATTTAAAAATTAATAAAAAAATAAAATAAAAGTTTAATTCAAACCCCGAATACCGGGGGTTTTTAATTTTAAGGTACTCACAAAGGTTACTCCCAAAAAAGAAAACTGAAAACTAAATTTTAAACCCCGAAAAGGTTTAATTTTTAAAGGTTTTAAACAAATTTAAACCTCGAATACCAGATTTTAATTTCCCCTTCTAAACCCAAAAACCATATCAAAGCCAATTGTTTTGGTCAAAATTTAAAACCCGAACCAAGTAAATTTCATCATTTTAGTTTCTGTTTGTACAAACGCCAAATTTTGGGACAAACATTTTTCTGCTTTAATTTTTCTGAAAATGTTTTGTTCTGTTTCAAACGTTTATATACTTTTTTTTCTGTTTTTAATTGTGGGGTTTTTCCCCGTCTTTTTGTCCCGTTTGAGAATCGTTTATGCTCAACTCCCGGAAATTCTTGGTACAAAAATTTCATTTGAAAGGGGCCCAATAAATTGCTACATTTTAGAAAAATTTTAAGTCAAAATTGAATTTTGGGACATTTTCATTCTGCTAATGTGTTGCAGTGTGTTTTATTCTCTTAAATTACTGCATTATTAAACCCCCCTTTTTTTTTTTTGTTTATTGTGTTTTTCTGGAAATGGTTGTAAGTCTTTTAGAAAATCTTGGGGGCCCCCTCCTTTCCCCCCTTTGGTAAGTGGTCTTCTGGAATGCCCTCTTAAGGGGAAAATTAGAACCCCATTTGCACATTTTCATTTGCTTTTAAATGTATTTGGGCTTTCCCATTTATTTTCTTTTCTTAAAAGAAAAATTTAAAGCCCATTTTATGCCTTTTTACTATTTTTAAAGAATTTTTTCCTCCTAATTTATTTTGTTTTCTTATCTTTTTTTTTCTTGCTTTTGGGTTTAGAACCCTGTTATTATTTTTACCCCCAAATGTTTCCCGGTTAAGGGTACCCCTTTCCTGTGCTTGTGACTACCCCAACCCGGTTTGATGCTAACCCCATAGCAGAATTCTGGCCAACTAAATTTTACATATCCTATCTCTCCCAGTCGTGGAAACAAAACCAAAAAATAGCCAAGGAAATTTAAATTTTGGCCAAAACAGGGTTTGGGGAATGGATCCCAAGTCAGATAAGAAACAAAAAGAATGTAGGTAGGACATAACTTCCCCTTTTTTTTTTTTGGCAGGGGTGTTTTGGGTGCGGGGAAAACATCCCCGCACCAAAAACCTGGGTGGTTATTGGAAAAACTCTTCAAATGGAAAAATTGTCTATCCGAGCCTGTCTTCTTGTTGAGAAATAAATTGAGGGTTTGGCCCCTGGAACAGGCTTAAAAAGTCCAAAGGGAACCTACCCCGGAAAGGGCCCAAAATTGGAAAGAAAATAAAGGTTTGGTTTGGGGCCCCTTTTTGCTTATGATAGGGATAATGGAGGCAAAACCTGGCCCGGGACCTTTAAATGGAGCCTTGTTTGGCCCAGCATTTTGGGGTGTCTGATTATACGGTTTATAAGGGGAAAACCATTGGCAGAAAATAAAAGGGGAACCCTTTTTTTGCCCCTTTTTAAGGGGGGAATCTGGAAATTTTTATTTTTGTTTTTTTTAACACTTTAGGAAAAGGTGGATTATTCCGTTTTTCTTGGGAAAAAATACGGAAGTCTTATGTTGGTTAAATCTCTGAGGAATTTAAAAAAGGGGGTTTTCCAAAATAAAACTTTGGGAGCAGAAGTGCGGTCAAAAGGGGGTTTAAATTTAAAAGGGTTGGCAAATTAAAATCCAAAAAGGGGGTTTTTTCCCCTGGGAAAATTTAAAGGGGAGAGCCCCCTAAAAAAGGGGCCCCAAATTAGAGGTTATAAAATTAAAAGGGCCCAAAGGGGGGTTGATTCCCTGGGAACCCCGATTTTCCCAAAGGGGGAAAAAGGGAAAACTTAGAAGAATTTAAAATTGGAACGGGCTGAAAGGATTATGGCCTTGCCCCTAATGAAAAGGGCCCCGGTGAAAAGCTTTAGTTGGGTTTAAGGGTCCTAATTTTGCCAGGGGAAAACTGGGCCTTGGGTTGTTAAAAGGAAAAACCAATTTTTAAACTGTTTCTGGGGGGATTGTGAGTCCCTTAAATTATGAACCGAAATCTGGGAAAGGCCGGGCCAGGGTTTTAAAGGGGTAACCGGGGGGAACGGAAAATTTTGGAGGCAGTAAAAACATGAGGATCATTTGCAACAATAGGTTTTTTTATGGTTGGGTTAAGGGAAAAGGTGGGAAAGGAAAAGAAGTCCCGAGGCCAATCTGGACAGAGATCTCTGGGGGGGACCGGAAGGATAAAGGGAAATAGTTGGCATTTGGGTAAGGGGGCAAACAGATTGCAGCAAGGCTGTCTCCTTGGGAAGGGTGAACCGGAATTGAAGAGAATGTTGGGGCATGGTAGTTTTTACGTTGCAGGCGGGCTTCCCAGGGAAGTGGTTGCAATCGAAATCTTGGGAGGAATGCCAATGGCCTTTTTGAGGGTTCTGCTAGGGTGGACCCTTCCCCTGTTCGTTTTCACATCGAAATTTGGGAGGGAAAAACATGGTCCCAGGGGGGAGGGGTCCAAGGGGTTGGAAACCCGGGACCCCCTCTTTTAAGACAATTTTTGGCAGTTGGGCCCCTGAATTGCCCAAAGCCCGGAGGCCCCAAAAGCCCCAAACCCCCCAGTGAGGTTCCTGACATTGGCAATGGAGGGGGGTTTAATGTTTCCTGGGCCTGCAAAACCCCACCCCAAATTTTTTGAAGTTTGTATCTGATCATGTGGCATGGGGGGTTGTTTAAAGGCCCCTTTTGGAAAACCACTGGGACCATTAAAAGGGAGAGGTTCAAAAATTTCGTGAACCCCGATTTTAAGGGCCCAAGGATTGTTTTTGCATTGTGAAGGGAAGAACCACTGGAATCATGGAAACCCCCCGGGGTATCGGAAAAAAACCCTGAACAGATTTGCCCAAGGTTTATTGCAGGGGAAAAGGAATTTTTGAAATTTTTGGAAAAGCCAACCCGGGGGCCCGGTTGGGGTTGATATTGGTTAAAAAGTTATATGGTAATAGAGTAAGGAGGCCCGTTTTTAAATTAAAGGAACACCCGGAACCTTGCCAGTGAGGGGCCCTGGCCTTAAGGTGAAACCCCGGGGTTTTGGGGGAAAACCAAAACAATTTGAAGGGAAAAAGAATCCCTTAGCCAAAAAGGGGGCCCGGACCCCCTTCCCTTTGAGTGAAATGGGCTTGGAGACCAAAGGGCAATCCAATTGTTGACCTGAAAAGGGGGAAGGAATCTTGGACCTCCAAACTTTTTTTTGAAAGACTGTTAGTCTGTGAGATCCAATTGGCTCCATCCCCCGATTTTGGGAAAAAGGAAATTGGTAATTTCCGGGCCTTTTTTTTGCCGACTTTGGTGCTTTTTCCAACGGGCTAAACCTTATTTTTGGTCCAAAAAATTTTGGGAAATCCGGAAATTGGTCTGGGGGGTTGAGGAGGGTTTTTTAACCTCTTGGGAAAAAATTTTTACCTCCCTCGTTTTGGGGAAATTTTTAAAGGTTTTATCGTAAAGTTGGTTAGAGGGGGAATTTGGGGAACCCTTTTGGGATTTGGGGGGCTTGTCGGAAAATTCTCGCTTTTGGTTTGTGGAAACCCCCTGCCTTGAGGGTGGCGTCGTGGAACCCCTTCGGGTCTGGAGGGTCACAAGGAAGCCGCTCCCTGGGTTTTTACCCCTTTCCCTTTTGGCCTTTGTGTTTTTTCTGATGGAAAAAGGACTCCCCCCAAAAAGGGGGCTTCCTTATTTTAAACCAAATTCCTTCACCTTTGGGGGAAATGGCCGGAAAGGGGGTTTGGGAAAAATGCTCCAAAGGGTCTGCCTTCACGCCCCATCATGGTGTCTCCTGGGCCAAGGTTTCCGTCCAAAGTTTTGGTGAAAAGAAAGGGCTTTTGGAAAATTAACCCTAAATTAAAGGGTTTTCCAAGGGAGATCCTTTGCCTTTTCCCCCACTTGGGGGCCTGGGGGATTAAGCCCTTTTTGGAGAACCCTTTAAGGTTTTTATGGAAAGTAATTTAGTGACCCCTGGAAAGGTCCTGGAAAAAACTTCCCCTTTTTTAGGGGCCTTCTAGACCCTGGTTTAAAATGGCAAAAGAATTTCCGTACCTCTAGTCCCGGCAAACCCTGCTTTCCCAAACCCTTTAGAAATTTTGTTAGGGGTGCAGGAAAATTTCCGGGGCCCCCTTTTTGGGCCTGTATCCGGGGGTCCAAGGCCCCCCCAAAGAATTGTTTGAAGGGCGGAGAAACCCGGGGTGGAAAGGGGGGGGCCAAAAAATCCGGTGGATCCCCCCCTTGGCCACCCCGCCCTTTTGGTAAGACAGGAGGGGGAAGGGGAACCAAAGGGGATCCGGGGTTTGGGTTCATCCAAACCAATCCAGTCAGTTCGGGTCAAGGCTTTCTTGGATTCCCGAGACCCCCTTTTGAAGATCGGGACCCCCGAAAAACACCCCAAAGGGGTTCCGGGGGTTGGTTCCCTTTCTTTTCTGGGGGGGCGAGTTTAGAGCACTCAGGAGATGGAAGGGGGAAAAAATGGGGTGCTCGGGGCGTCCTCCCATGCTTTGGGTCCCGGAAAAGGGAAGAAAGGTTTCCCGGGCCCCAAAGGGGAAAAGGGGTCCTGGGGAACCAGGGGTGGCTCGGGGCCAGTAACCCAACTCAGGGGCCCGGGCCCCAAAAAAGAAGGGGTCGGCAAGGGCCGATCCCTCGCCCCCAGAGGTGGAGGGTTTGGGCCCAATCCCTACGAAGGGTCCAGAGGGGTAGAGGGGTCGGAACCAAGGGAATGATCGGGCCGAAGATCCGGCCCCCCCCCAACAAAGGCTCCAATCGAGGGGTCGAGGAGGACATTTAGGGAACGGGAGAAATGTTGGGGGCGGATCCCTTTTTCCCCCCTCGGCTTTAAAAATCGAACTCAAAACATTGGGTTGGGGCGGGGGGCCAAAGGGGGGGAGGACTGGACTTAATCACTTTTGGCCCCGGGCCCAAAATATACCCCTCTAAATGGGGCCCCGGTTTTTTGGGGCCGAGAAGTAGGGTCTGGTTAAACCACTGGGGGGCAGGGGGCCAGGGAGAAAAAATCTAAGTTTTTGGGCCTCGGCTCGGCTGGGAGCCAAGATTTGGTGGAGAGAACACCCTGGCCGCCGGGGAACCGGGGTTAGGGAAATTTTGGGGAATGGGTGCTGCGAACCTGGGCTGATGTTGGCTGAGAAAGATCCGCGGGCCTGCCCTGAATGGGCTTTTGGGCCCCTTTCAGGATTTTTTGCGCTGAGAAAACCCCTTTCGAATTTGGATTCAGACAATCTTCACGAAGTTGGCCAAAGGGAAAAACAAAAATTCCCAAAAACCAAACTACAGCAAACATTTTTTAAATGGAATTTTTTAAACCTACCAGAAAATTTTAAAAACCCAAAAAAAAATAAAAAAAGGGAAAACTTTTTTTTAAAAAAGTTTTAAGGGAAAAAAATAACACTAAAACTAAAAGTAAATCAATAAGTGAAAGAAAAAAAAAACAACCCCCAAACACTAAGGGGGAAAATTTAAAAAAAAAAACAAAACCCACCCCGTAAACAATCAGCGAAGACAAAAATCAAAAAAAACCTACATCATGGGAATAGGGGACTTACATAAAAGCCTGAGCCATAAAAAGGCCTCGAGCGAGCAGCTAATCCCAAAAAGCAAAAAATAAGGGAATAGACTTAACCGTTTTTCAAACTTTTGGTTTTAAAATGGGGTTTAACAGGCGTTTACAAAAAGGGGTTTTAAGTGTGGAGGGCAACTTACATCCCTTTAACTGGGTTTGGTTTAAGGGCCCGGGCTTCATTCAAAGGGGTTTTATTGGGTTGCCTTTCCCTTTGGGGAGGAATTTTCTTAAATTTTGGGGTGGAATTTTTGGGAAAAGGCTGGTTCTGCCCTTTTTAAATGGAATTTTCTGGTCAAGGGATTGGGCCTTTCTTTTTTACTTTTTTGTTGGTGCCTTTTGTGGAGAAGACAGATTACCTGCCCTTTTAGCTTTTTTGGGGTAACTTACACTTATTGGCCTCTTTTTGGGGAAGGGTTTTTTTCAAATTGTGGGGGTGTGCGTTTGAATTGCCGATTAAGGCTGCTGGAACAGGGCTTTTTTTACTTCTGGTAAAGGAACTTTTTAAAAGGTTTTCCCCCGCCCTTTTTCTATTTGTTTTCTTTACTTAAAGGGGCATTTTACCCTTCTGAAATTAACTTTTACCTTTCTTGTTTTAAAAAATTTTTGGTTTTTCTCTTTATTTTTAAAATATACAATAAAATTTATAATATATAAAATAAATTTTTTTTCTTGTTTTGTTTTTAAATGTATTCCTTTTTTTATAAATTACTTTTAAAATTTTTTATATTATTATAAATAATTTCTGTTCCCTTTTAAAAGGAGTTTGGCAGTTTTTTGTTCCCAAAAGGGTTTGAAAAATTTGTTTTTGGCCCCTTTTGGGTAATTTCTTCCTTTCACCCCGTAAAAAATTTGCCCTTTTTCCTGGGGAGGTTTAGCCAGGGTTAAATATTGGCCCAAAGCTTCTTCCAAATTTTTTCCCCTTTAATAACCAAATTTCTTTTGCATGCCCATTTTTTGGTTGGGAGGGGAAAACTTTTTCCGCCCAAAACCCTTCAATCCCTCCCGACTTTACAAAAACAAGGGTTTCATTTACCTTCCCGCCTCCGTAAAACTTCATGACCTATAAACCCTTCCAAAAGGGGGTTTTGTGTACTTCCCGAAGGGAAAGGGTTTTGACATTTACCATGCCCATTACCAGACAACCCCTTTTCCCACCACCAAACCCAAAACATAGCAGATCATTATCAGCCCAAAATGGGGAAGGGCTTTTAACAAATGGTTTAATGTCAAAGGGGGGGAAAGAAACCCCCCTTTCCCCCACCACAACAAAACCCCTTAAAGCAGCATAAAAACAACAAACATGAAAAAAACTGGGTCAAATAAAAAGAAAAAAAAACCTTCCAAACAACACCAAACAACCTAAACCCCCCCCAAAAAAACCCTGAAACACATAAATCAAAAACCATGGCCTAAAAAAAACCCAAAACCAAAAAACCTCCCAACAAACATTAAAAACTCCATTCAACACATGTAAAAACCCTACTTAAAAAAGAGGGTTCTGAACGCCTTAAAGGGCCCAAAAAAAACCCAAAAAAAAGAATAGGTACTCCAGACAAGGGACAATATGCCCTTCATTGGCCATTTGGGGTTAATTACCTGGTCATCCATCTGCACATAAAAAGCATAAGGCTCTCGAACAAGTACCCCCCTTTTGACCCTGGGATTTTCCCTTTAAAAAATGATATACCTTACTTTCCATTTAAAATGGAAGGTTTTTTGTCATTAAAGGGCCCCGGCTTGGGACCTGGGTGACCTTCCCCAACCAAAATGTTCACTAAAATTCCCTTTCAACCCTTTGGCTTTCGTCTTCCAAAAGGGGTTTTCCCTCCCTGTCCTTTTGGCAACTCAAAAGCAACCCCAAAATAGCACAGTAAAAAACCCAGGGTTCTAATCATGCCAAAATCCCTCCCAAAAGGCCTAAAGGGAACTCAAAAGGGGAAAAACCCATAAATGGCCCGTAACAAAAACCTGGTTAAGGGTCCAGAGAGCACCCAGAAATACAGGGTACAACCCTTCCTCATTTGGAAAAAAAACGAAATGCAAAAGGGGGTTAACTCCAAAGGGAAACCCCCACCTCCAGGGTTTTCACACCAATCTCAAATTCCCGGCAACAACAAAGGGGAAAATGGGGCATTCCCAAATTTTAAGAACCCACCCCCCCAGGACCCCCCCACAATTTTTTGAAACACTGGGAAACAAAAGGGCCAAAACCCCTTTAAATTGGGTGTTTCTTTCCCCCAAAAAAACAATTTCCCCCACCCCCTTCCCAAAATTTCCCGGGAATAAAAATAAAGGCCCCCCAACCCAAAACTTAAGGGTTACAACAATTTAAAGACATCCCCAAATACACCTGCCCCCACCAGATTTTAAAACCCCCCCTGGTTAACTGGTAACAAATCCCCGGATACCAAAATTTTGCCACCACCCAAGGAAACCCAAATGAAAAAACCAAAGGGAAACCTCCTTATTGACCAATAAACAAACCCCTTTTTAAATTCGCCCCCCAACCGCAAAACATTTTAAAAGATTCAAGGACCTCAAGAATGCAATTTAGACCAAGCAAAAAGTTTTACCCCCAAAAAAAGGAAAAAAGCTGTACCCTGCCCAAAAAACTATAAATGAAAGGGACTAAAGAAAAGATAAAATCCCAAGAAAAGACACCCTTCCCGAAGGAAAACCCAGACCCTCATAAAATCATCAAGGGAACTAGAAAGAAAAATGAAAATCCAAAGAAAAAAGACATTCCCCCACTATCCAAGAACCTTTTGGGAAACCCCAATTCTCAAAGAGGAGAAAGGAAAAATTCAAGGAAACCAAAATAACCCAACATTCCCCAGCATTCAAAACTTACCCTCTCACCCAGGGCCCTAAATTAGAAAAATGGGCCCAAATCACGAACCAAAAACGCCCCTCCGGCCAACACAGCACAAAACCCTTCCCAAGCCCTAAATTTAAAAAAGAATAACCCCCAAAACAGACTGTTAAAACCCGCCTCTCCAAGGCCAACCAAAAAGTGGGACACGGAAAAGTTTCCGGTCCACAAAGGTAGAAACAACCCCAAAAAAACGCCCTAAAAGCCTCTCCCGGCTCAACTATATTTCACACAGAAAATTATTCGGAAAAAAGGGGAACCCCCACGGGCCCCAAATTTGGGTTTTTTAAGGGATCATGCCCCTAAGCCTGGTAGCTTCTTTTAACAGTTACCAAGAAGATTGGGAAATTACACACGGCCCCTAACCCAAAGGCCTTAAAATTCCCCATCTGGTTTAGACCTTTAAAACCGACTAAACCCCCAAAAAAGATGGGGAAATGGACAGACAGACCCACATAAGTTCAATATCCAATTTTAAAGGTTTTTAATGGCATTTCCCCGGGGGAACCTAAACCCCCCCCTTTTCCCAAAATTTTTCCCGAGGACAGGCAACACAGGAGGATTGGGAAAGGTTTCCCAAAAACCCCAAACCGGGGTTTTAAATGGCTTCCGGCTCACAGACCTCCTCCAAAATTTTCAAGAGGTGGAACCGGGAAACATGGCCTAACAAATCCCAAAATGCAAATACTTTTAAAAAAAACGGCCACAAACTCCCAAAAGGGGTTCCCTAATGGAAACCTTAAAATCTGGGGAACCCCAAAAAGGGAAAAAAATCTCCCCTTTGAAAAACCCAAAAAAAAAACCTTCCACTGGGGTTTTCCCAAAATGGAAAAATAATAAAAAAAAGGGCTTGGGGCCCTTATAAACACTCTAATCCATCATGGTAAAAACCCCCTTTGGGGGGCCCTTCAAACACCCCAAAAATGGAAAACCACAAAAGATCAAAGGGTCACTACCTCAAAAAAAATCCCATCATGATAAGAAAATTTGGGGGTACCTTTTCAACCCCTTCCCAAAAGGGAAACCCAAGACCTACAAGGGATTCCCAACCCCAAGATGGCCCCTGCCCACCCAAAAAAAATTTTCCCCTGGAAAATTTTTTGGGGGTTAAAACCCCCCAAAAAATAAAGGACTCTGGAAGGGGGAAACCTGTCCCCGAATTTCCCCTGCTTTAAAAACCAATCCATTAGGCCCCAAACCCTGCTAAACCTTTTAAAAAAAATAACAAGTGGAGGGAAAAGAAATTTTCCCGGGGTCACTTAAAGATCTCTACAAGGCCCGGGCTTCTAACCCAAAAAAAACCAAACAATTTTGGTGGGAAAAGTTTTGGGGATACCTAGTACCCCCTTGGAACCAGAACCAAGGGGTTTTTTTGGGGGGGGGTTTGGTTGGTTTAAAGTTGGGTGTGTTGTTTGCTTGTTGTGTGTTTGGGTTTGGGTGGGTTGTGGTGTTTGGGGTGTTTTGTTGTGTGTGTGTGGGTGTGGGTGTTTGTGGTTGTTTGTGTGTGTTGTTTTGGTGTTGGAGTGAGTTTTGTTGGGGTTTTGGGGTGCTGGGGTGCTTTTGTGGGAAAAATTTTTTTGTGTTTGTTTGGTGGATTGGGTGGTTGTGTGGTGTGGTGTGTGGTGTATGTGTCCCCCGTTTTAAATGGTATTAAAAGGTTTTTTTTGTGGTTTTGGGTTTTTTTGTTTTGTGGTTTTTTTGTGGTTGGTTTGGTTTGTTTTTGGTTTGGTGGGGGGTTTTTTTAGATAAAATGAAATTTTCCTCCGATATTAAAGGTATTTTATTTGGGTTTTAAATTTTTTTGGTTTTGTGTTCTTCTTGGGGTAATCTAAATTTTTGGGGTTTTAATATTTTAATTCTGATTACAAAACAGAATTTAATTTAATATATTGAAAATTTTATAAAATAGATTAACTAGTCCCTTTATGTTTTAAAATGTGGGGCCCCTTTTTTTTTGAACCATGCTTTTTTTGGTTTTAACTGGCAGTTACATTCAAATTATTATTTAAAAAAATTTAATTTTTAAAATTTTAAAAATTTTTTAACTAATACCAATTTTGTTTGGGGTATAAATTTTTACAATTAACCCCGAACAACTTTGTTTTGAATTTTTAAAGGACATTGCAACCTTCCCTTTTTAAAAAAAATTTTTTCCCAATTTTATAGGAAAGGTTTTAGGGTTTTTGGGAACCACATATTTGGTAAAAAAATAAAATTACTTTTTTTCCCCCATTTTAAAATTGTTTTTGGGGAATTGGTTTTTATTTGGGTTTTCGCATCTCTTTTTCTTAAAAAAGGGGGATATTATTGGAAATTTTATAAAAGGATATTAAATCTTGACCAAATATTTTAAATTTAAACTGATTCTTTTCCTCATTTTAAATTATTTAAATTTTAATTTTTTCTACTCCATTTTTCTGTCTTATAACTTAACATACACCAAACCTTCTCCTCCCCAATACTTTTTTTTTAATTATTCCCCCCTTCTCTTCACAAACTTATTCCCCTTCTCTTTTACCTCTGCTTTGCAGGTGACATTCATCCCAACCAAGGACCAAACATTTCTCTAACAAACAACCCTAGCTCCAACAACAAATCCACCAGTAAATACCTTAAATTCCTCACAATCAATGCCCAAAGCTTAGCAAATAAGCTTACCCTCTTTCATGCCTGGCTCAATCATAATATACCTGACAACCACACATAACCGACTCCGAATTCCTTCCCCCCGGCTATCAATCTCTCCGATCCGACCGCCTAATTAAGAGGTGGTGGTGTAGCTATAATCTACTCCAATCATTTGTCCATCACCCCCTACCCTGACCCTATCCCTTCCTTTAATAATGCTGAACCCTACCTAACCCTGTCCCTTCCTTTAATAATGCTGAACCCTACCCTAACCCTATCCCTTCCTTTAATAATGCTGAACCCTACCCTAACCCTATCCCTTCCTTTAATAATGCTGAACCCTACCCTAACCCTATCCCTTCCTTTAATAATGCTGAACCCTACCCTAACCCTATCCCTTCCTTTAATAATGCTGAACCCTACCCTAACCCTATCCCTTCCTTTAATAATGCTGAACCCTACCTAACCCTATCCCTTCCTTTAATAATGCTGAACCCTACCTAACCCTATCCCTTCCTTTAATAATGCTGAACCCTACCCTAACCCTATCCCTACCTTTAATAATGCTGAACCCTACCTAACCCTATCCCTTCCTTTAATAATGCTGAACCCTACCCTAACCCTATCCCTTCCTTTAATAATGCTGAACCCTACCCTAACCCTATCCCTTCCTTTAATAATGCTGAACCCTACCCTAACCCTATCCCTTCCTTTAATAATGCTGAACCCTACCCTAACCCTATCCCTTCCTTTAATAATGCTGAACCCTACCCTAACCCTATCCCTTCCTTTAATAATGCTGAACCCTACCTAACCCTATCCTTCCTTTAATAATGCTGAACCCTACCCTAACCCTATCCCTTCCTTTAATAATGCTGAACCCTACCCTAACCCTATCCCTTCCTTTAATAATGCTGAACCCTACCCTAACCCTATCCCCTCCTTTAATAATGCTGAACCCTACCCTAACCCTATCCCTTCCTTTAATAATGATGAACCCTACCCTAACCCTATCCCTTCCTTTAATAATGCTGAACCCTACCCTAACCCTATCCCTTCCTTTAATAATGCTGAACCCTACCCTAACCCTATCCCTTCCTTTAATAATGCTGAACTTGTAACTGGCCTTCTAAAATTAAACGACCATAAAAATTTCTGTATCATCTCCCTCTATATTCCTCCTGGTAACAATGCCAATACCCTGGAAGACATCCTCTCCTGGACCTCCTCTAATATTAAACTTGAAACCTATATTATGGGTGATGTAAATATTGACTGGCAAAAAATCGTCGACCCTAATCCTACCATTTCAGTCTCTTCAGTTTCACTCAACTCACTAACTCCATTACTAGACCCAACAAAACCAATCCCCCAGGCTCCATCCTAGACTGGATCTTGGTATCTCACCCTAACAAAATAACAACATCTGGTGTCACTCCTGACACATTAGGAGACCACCTCCCTTCCTTCACCCATAGAGCTACACCCTCTTTCTCACATTCCCAGAAACTCTAAATACTCGCAACCTCACTAACTTTAACCCTTCTACCTTTTCTGACTCCCTTAAGTTCACTAACTGGAATTCATTAAAAACCCTACCATTAGACAATGCCGTTGACTATTTCAGCTCTACATTCTTAACTGTCCTAAACTCCCTAGCTCCTATAAGAACAAAAAGAGTTAAAGCTAAAACCGCCCCATGGCTTACCAAAGAAACCAAAATAATTATGCTACAAAGAGACAAAACCTGGAAATACTATCTCCAACATAAACAGCCTGTATTGTTACTTAAATACAAACAGCTGCAAAACCAAGCAAAAAAAACCAAGTCATTAAAGATAAAAAATCCTACTACATCAAACTCCAAATAAATCATGCAAAAAACCCAAACAATTCTGGAGATCTATTAATTCCCTCCTCAAGCCTAGTACAAAAAACAACCCATGTCCTGATACTAGTAAATCTGAACAAGAAATCGCCAAATTATTCAATACCTTCCTCACCTCTTCTATTGCTGATCTAATAAAGACCTTCCCCAACAATAACCCTCCACCCCCCTCTGCTCAAGCTTTCTCCTCCTCCTCTCCTGCACCCCCTACTTTTGTACTTAAACCTGTATCCAACTACCTTATAAAAAAGCTTCTCTCCAAACTTAAACCTTGCACCAATGCCCCCGACAACATTCCTTCCTCCTTAAAAATTGCCTCCGATGGTATTGCTCTCCCTTTCAGCATCCTGATAAATAGATCACTACTTGAGTCCTATGTACCCATACTATGGCATTCTGCATTTATTCTACCACATCACAAGGGTGGTAAAAACTGTAATGTTTCCAGTTTCCACCCTATAGCCATCCTCTCACCAATCTCTAAACTTCTTGAAAAATGCATACACCTGCAGCTCATGCCATTCCTTACTGAACACCAGCTACTCTCTCCTACCCAACACGGCTTCCACCCTGGACACAGTACAACACAGCCCTTCTATCCTTCTTACATTCTGTCAATCTAGCTCGAGACTCTGGTAACATAGCTTCAGCTGTTCTACTAGACTTATCTAACGATTTTGATACCATCTTCCACACCCATCTATTAAATCATCTATCGAATCTCTACATCACCAAAAAAACTCTTTCCTGGTTCTCCAGCTATCTTTCTGACAGGTCCCAAGCTGTCAAATGGGGCCAGGCTTCCTCCATTTTCCTCCCCACCCCTACAGGAGTACCTCAAGGTTCCATACTAGGCCCTTATTTAACATCTTTATTAACGACTTCTACAAAGCCATACCCAATACCAAAAATTGTCCAATACGCAGATGATTCCACTTTGATCTGCTGCACCTCTAACCTATCTGATCTTCAGTCTCTAACTCAAACTGCCTTCTCAACTACTGAAAACTGGATGCACCAAAACCACCTCTCACTAAACGCCAACAAAACTAAGATTCTTCTATTCGTTCCCTCAAAATTCACTCCCATTGATAAAACTCACTTCAAGTTACCAGCCTTAACAATTCCATTATCAAAGTCGTTCCCTTTGCCATACTCCTGGGGGTCACCATCAATGAACACTTAAAATTCAGTACTTACATCCAACTTAACATTAAGAAAACCCCCATAAAACTTGGCCTACTCTACAGAAACAGCCACTTCCTCACTCCCTCCACCAGATAAACTTTGACCACTACCTATCTCCTCCCCTCTCTTTTGTATGGTGCTCCTCTGCTTACCAATCTATCTTCCACACTCACCTTCAAACTGGAAGTGTGCTACAACAAAATCTACAGATTTGCTACCAAGGCAATATCCTCCTCCCATCACTGCACCTCCCTACACTCTTTAAATTGGCTTGAACTCCCTAATCAACTTGACTTCCTCCAAATCGTCACAGCCCACAAATTATTATTTCAACCTGCTACCTGCCCTACATTATCTAATATCCTACAACCACATACCCCCCATAGACCCCTTAGCTCTACTCACCAAAACCTTATAATCGTCCAAAAACCCAAGCGCCCAGCTGGTCAGCTTCTACTCTCCTTTTCCCTAGCCAAAAAATGGAATGCCCTGCCCTCTACTCTGAGGACCTGTAACAATCCACACACCTGTTGATTGTTATACTACCTGTTGATTGCAATGCAAATATTTTTCTTGTAATTCTCTATGCAATGTAACTTTGTATTGTGAAGCTTTTCTCCCGGGGCCTCCACTGAAAATGAGCTCTCGAGCCCAGTGGACTTCCCCGGTCACCAAGCTGTAATAAATAAATAAATATATATATATATATATATATATATATATATATATATATATATATATATATATATATATATATATATATATATATATATATATATATATATATATATATACATATGAGCATTTATATAACTGCATGGAATCAGGAATACCAGACAGGATTAAATGATCTTCCTCAAGGAAGAGTAAACCTGTCTAGTGGACATCTACAATAAACAAACTCTATAATAAGAGGAAGAAAATTGCTGACCAGGACCAAGAAGGAGCAGGTATCTAATTGGAAGCAATCTCACCTTAGCCTGAACAAGCAAATAAAAGCACTAGTGAAATCCTCCAAAGCAAACTTTGAGTCCAAACTGGCCACATCTACTAAAGACAATCATAAGGCTTTCTTCACATATGTCCGTAATCTCAAGGGAAGCACCCAGATCTGCTCAGAACTGTTGGTCAAGGACACCACATACACAGACCCTGTAGATATAGCCAACCTGCAGTTTCAGTGAAAACTTTACTCCTCTGTCCCCCCATCAGTAAAACAGGACATCCTAAGTACCTGACCCACTCCCCTTATCTCTAGGCAGCAAGTCATCACTGCCCTCTCAAAGACAAAAAATACAGCTTCCATGGGACCCGATAACATCCCAGGCTGCATCCTACATGAACTCAGGCAGGAACCTGCAGCACCATTAGGCACCCTATTCAACCCAAGCCTGAGTACCAGCTTCATCCCAGTTGAGTGGAGGGCAGCTACTGTCATCCCTTTGCTCAAAGGTGGAGCATCCGCCGATCCAGGAAATTATAGACCCATCAGCCTAACTTGCCTGATATGCAAGGCCATGGAGTGATTTATCTTGGACCTCATTAACAAGGACATCAGCAACCTCCTGACACTTGATCTGACACAATCTGGTTTTGTCAAGGGGAGGTCATGCCTGTTAAATGTGGTCGACGTCTTTGAGACAATCACCAAGGCCATAGATGAGGGGAAAGACAGTGCACACCACCTACCTTGACTTGGCCAAGGCCTAAGATACTATTCCCCACTTGGGTATCATAGAAAAACTCTCTCAACTAAGCATCAATCCATATGTTACCAGATGGTTAGCAAACTGGCTTACTAATAAAAACCCACCTAGTCAAAATAGGGGATGCCACCTCAAGTAGTAGACCTGTAACAATCAGTGTACCTTAGGGATCAGTCTTGGGGCCTCTGCTCTTTGGGATATACTTCTCAGAGGTGCAGGCCAAATCTAGTGGGTTATGGCTGACCAAGTCTGCAGATGATTGCAAGCTGGGTGCTGTCATTAATTCCACTAGTGATGTGGGCATCCTCCAAGAGGGTCTCATCGAGACAAATGACTGGTGCCAGAAACATGGTCTCAAACTGAATGCAAAAAAATGCATCATCATCACGTTTGGGGGGAATGATGTCCCCACAAATTATCACATTGATAATAAGGCACTAAGCACACAATCATTTGTGAGGGACTTGGGAACCCAGGTTGATAGCAAACTGACTTTTGACCACCATATCACCTCCATTGTATGGGAAGCTTTCTACATGGCCCACCTCATCAGTAAGGGTATCTCATCCAGGGACAAGGTGCTTATAACATCTCTCTATTCTTCCCTTATAAGACTGATTATTGAATACAATGCCCCTTTTTGCATGTACCTCACAAAGCACATGCAGCAGCTGGAAAGACTACAGAGATTCCTCACTCAGAGAATCCAGAGCCTCAAACATCTACCCTACACAGATAGGCTAAAAGCCCTGTCACTCTACTTAGTCTCCTACAGGCTCCTCAGAGGTGACCTCTGTGTGGCATAAAAAGCAATTTCAGACCCTGCCCTGATGGGACTGCTGCATATCTGCAAGTCAAGCTCCATTTAGTAACCCACACATGAGACCTCAGCCTGGTCTGTGAAATCAACAGGACTTGTTGGCAGGACAGATTTGTGTCCCAGAGACTCCCCCTTTTGAGGAATATACCCCCTCTCCATGTAAAGCAGAGTACCTCATTAAACCTTTTTAAGCACAACTTGGATAACTGGATGAGGGACAGAAAATACACCCCTGGGATTCCACCTGTGTCCCTGCTGAGCAGTGGCATAGTGTGCTGAGTTGTTGGAATATGGGCTAAATTCTTGGCTAGGCTTGTAAGGACCTCAAGTCTAATAGCCTAGTAAAATCCTATGATCCTATATATGTCAAACAGACCACCTCACTGAGTGGATGGGAAACCACAAATTTGTCCCAGGGGCTCCAACTGTGTCCCTCATTGACAGGGCTAACAGGTGCTGACTGAGGTTTCTTTATGGGAACAAACTCTTATGTAGGCTTGTAAGGCCCCCAGGGCCATTATCCTAGTAACCTCCTATGATCCTATGATATTTGATCCTATGATCCTATAATTGGGGGGCAAAGGCTGAAAAATAGGGATAGATTTTAAATAATGTGACAAATCAGGGACAAAGCCCAGAAATAATCAGAACAGGACTGAGAGACATTACGACATGCATTTTAAGTCAGGTACCTCTGCCCAATACAGGAAAGCAGCTGCAGTTGAGTCCACAACAAAATTCAGGAACAAGTAATCCAGTCCAAAATAAGGAAGTGCAGTCAGCAGCAGGACCATTCAGCAAAAACAACTCACAGTCTTTTGGCTGGAGGTCTGCTAATGATCCAATTTTCTGAAGCACTGCAGACTCCAGTTCATTGCTGTCTCTCCCTCAGTTGAACTCAGACAGAGTTTATTGATTCCTTCTTGGCTTCCTCTATGACCAATGCAATGACCCACAGCACAAATATCTTTCTTTCTTCTTTCCTTCATATAACTCATGTTGGTCAAAGTTAATCTTCCTGCACTCTGAAGTTCTTTTTGAAGGCATTGCAGTGGCATGTAAACCATCCCTGGTATGTGATTGGTCACATATTTTGGAGGTCTCATTGGCTCCTATCCTCAGGAAAAGTTACGTGATTGGTTCATATACCACAATGGCAATCAGCTGTAATTGTGGTATATGAACCAATCAAAACTGCGTAGCACAGCCAATGCTGTTCAATGGGGAACAGTAGAGCAGCTATCTGTTTGGTTTGTATAATTTGCAGTAATTGTGGTTTAGAAACCAATCAAAAGCTGTGTAGCAGAGCCAATGTTGTTCAATGGAGAAGACCAAAACAGTGGGCTTGTTTATGGTTGAATGCAAAGCGTTCCACACAGTCCACAGCACTTGGCTGCTCATCAAGTAATCAGTTTACCCACTTTCAAGTTATATGCATACAGATTGTAGAACACATCAGATGAACAAGATAGGTCTGAAAGATGCCATCTAAAGATGTATGGGCTTAGGATAGAGCCCTGTGGAGTACCCTTATTGTAACCAATAATTTTACCTGTCCAATTGCTGTATGATACTTGCATTACCTATTAAGCCATGCAGCTATCAGTCTTATCAAGAGTTCATCAACATCTAGATGTTCTAATTTATTGATAAGTGTTTTATGCATGACCCTGTCAAATGTTGAACTTAAATCTTTATAAATTAAATTACAGCACATTTTTTACTCAAAGCTGTTATTATATTGGGGTCTCCTGCAGATGATCAATTTTTTAAAACTTCGAACATCATATGGTCAATGGCCATATGATTGAAGTTTTGAAACATCAAACCTTCTGAATGAAGGAGGCGGAGCCTAGATGGCCAGCTGGGAGCAGTGAAATTTTAGATCTCCGTAAACTAGTAAAATAATATAGGGAAATTGTATTATTTTTGTGGAAAAAGGGTCAAAATTCTATAGATAAACAACTAATCTATATGTTGTTGTATCTTTTCGCTTTTCCCAGTTAGGCATTGCCACAGCGGAACTCCAGTCCATTAATGATTGGCAGTAGATTTTTACGTACCGAGTTGCCAGCTCTGATGCACAACCTTCAACGAAGGTACGCCCATCCACGCATGTCTCCACACAGAAGATGCTTTAGCTGAGACTTGAACAGAATTAAACGTCAAACTGTGAGGCAACAACGCTACCGCAGCACCACCACCACAGTTAAATCAAATTTGATGTGGTTATATAAAAAATTTCCTGTCAAAGAAGCTTGTAGATATTTTGAGTTATTAAAAATGTACAACTCAAGGAATTCTCATCCAGATGCTGCTCTGAAGAGAGAACTACAATTAATGACTACCTTAAAGGAACTTTCACTCAAAATGGATGGTTTTAAAGATGACTTAAGGAATCCTCATCTCATCCAGAAAATCTCAAATTAAATTATCAAAAACAGACTGATACTTTCAAGGAACTTTTACAACCACTTGAAACAAAAATAACCAACATAGAGACATCTCTAAATGACATTAAAGGGAGACGCAAGGATGAAAAGGCACAAAAAGAATACCTGCTTAATCAAAATGCTTGGCTGCTTAACAATGTAGATGACTTAGAAAACAGGGAAAGGAGGAATAACATTAAGATTTTTAGATAGCCTGAGAACACTTAGGGTGATGACATTATTTCAATTTTAACTACTGGGATTCCTGACTTTTGAGACTTGAAAGAAGGTTTCTCCTATGGAATTGAGAGGGCACACAGAGCTCTAAGGAATCCTGCTTCTGACTCAACAAATACTTCACCTAGATCAGTCGTCATAAAATTTCTTTCATTCCTGGACAAGGAACTAACCTTAAAATCTGCTTGGAGAAAATCACCTTTAAAACACAATCAAAGCCTGATAAGGTTTGATAATAATTATTCTACAAGAATAATAGAACAAAGGAAGAAGGTCTGGCCAATAATAAAATTACTAAAACAAAATACCATTAAGACACAGCTTGCCTATCCAGCGAAGATAAAAATTCTCTTTGCCAATGAGATGAGAATCTTTAATGACTTAGAAGAAGCTTCTTCGTTCATTAAAAACAACAATATAATTACTATCCCAGAAAAAATGGAATGGATGACTCTTCTTTTAAAAGATTAAAAGTAACAAATCCTTGAACTGACGTTAGAAAGAAGAAACAAGATTGTTTTCAGAACAGCTGTCTCAAAAAATAACTTTACAACTACTTCTCTCAAAGAATCAACTAATATAAACTATCATTAGTAATTACTTGAAATGTACATGCATTTTAAATATCTACTATCAAAACAAAAATTTTCTTTAACTACTGCAAAATAGTAATGTTTTATTCAAAATGACTGAAGAGTTCAACATTTTACACAAGTGCAGGTAGGTCAAGATGAGTTTCCTTATATATATATATATATATATATATATATATAATAAAAATGTACTATTTATTTTAAAAACAGCTATATATAGTATAAACATGGTGTTTTTACTTTTTCTTTAACTCTGAATACTTTCTTTACTTGTTGGTTCAGTGATTTTAAATTTCATTATATAGTTTCTTAATTAACAGTTTAGATAAGGTATTTTTTCATTTGAGTCATGCTTGTAAGTGTATTCAAATAATATTTCATTTAGTAGTGGTGTTCGTTAATTGTTTAAATACTCATTGCAAGGTTTTAATGACCCTCGTAGATGAATTATATTTCAGACACACAATCCATGTCTTTGTGTGTTTGTGTGGTTTTAACAATAAGATATGGCATGCAGGTATACTCTTGTGTCTAGCTGCTGATGGTGTGCTGTCGTTCTCATCACTGTTGTGCTGGGAATGTTTGTTTTACATTTGTAGTTTGATGTGAGCTTATTGCAGTGAGGAGAGACAGGTTTCAGGACTGTTTTGAGATGAATGAGGTAAGCAGCTAATGTGTCTACAGATTAGCATCATAACAGTAGGTATATACGTGTGTGGATTGGGTCCAGGATAGAGCAACTGTGGAAGCGCAGGGCCTTTATTGGTAATTTATGTGTCTCAGGGGAATTTTCTCTGTTACTTGTTGTTTCCACAATGAGAAAGGGAGGGAAATTTGGCTTAAAAACTGTGGTGATGTGGTGATGTGAAGCTTTGCTTAGTACGCTTCACGAGACCCTGGTTCACATGCCGCAGTAATACATATAGAAATAGCCTCCATTTAGGTTTCCTTGGTAATGGAAACCATGACGTAACGTTTAATGGCCATGCAGAGCCTCCAGAATACATCTTGGCATTCAGAAAGCCTCCGTGTTTAAGAGGTTGCTGATATTTTCATAACACCTTTCAGGTACTTGCTTAACACACACAATTTCTCTTATCCAAATTGATTTTATCCTCAAACATGCGCAGCACTTTATATTGCATTATATATTTACTCCATTGTTTAAGTAAATAGGTGCACATAATTAGCACTATATATTATATTTGGATAAATGAGCCAGGATAAAAGAGCCAGTAACTAGAACAATTATTTCATAACTTATATTTTTTGATAAACATAGCAACTGTCCAAAAGGTACACACTAATTAATGATCAGATGTTTAAATACATATCGGAATGTTGTAATGACACTTTCAGTTAAACTTCTTGTGGTAATATTGGCTAGCAAGATTTTGGTACAGTTGCTTATCTGTAATATGCCCAAATGCAGTTATAATCAGCTTTATTAGGTATTTTACCTACTCATGTATGTGGATTGGATTGATATGGTGTAATAAATGCTCTGAGTCTAATGACAGATGAGGTGGTACTGTTTTTGTCACTGAAGTGCTAAGGATGTTACTTTAGACTTGAACTGTGTTGTTGGTGAATTGTAAGGAAGAGTGATAGATTTTTGGTATGGCATGGGGTTGAAGGGTATCACTCGTTAAAGCTATAATTTATGGTTTCCATGGAAACAGATAGTATGTATTTATGTTTATTGGATGTAAATTAGAGTGGTTGTAGTAGGGAAGAGCTTTTTTAGTCAGTGCAGAGTCATGGGGGTGTTAAAACTGTACCAAACTGAAGCTTTTATATTGATTGTGACACGAGCTGCTGGTACACATTATGCTTATGCATTTACAGGGATAGACTCCATTTAGGTTTTCATGGTAATGAAAACCATGATGACAATGTATTGCAGCTCTGCAGAGCCTTTGAGATGAATCTAGACTTCTAGATTGCCTGTGTGTTTAAGACATTGTTGAAAAGTTGCGTGCCTGCATGCAGACAATTGTTTATATTACTATCTAGCTTATAGAAAATGTCATGCTATAGATAATATAAGCATAGTACTATATATTAGTAGAATACACTTCTACTTCAAACGATTAAGCAATATAGGTGAACTCATTACATTCTACATACAAATCTTCATTAAACAATAATGCTTAAGAAAATTCAGTAACCAGAACAATCACTACAATTAATGGTCCATGAAAGAACTTGGCAACGGCCAAAACGTACACAATGGTTATGGAATATATTAGCATAATTCCTCTGTTAAACAATATACAATTGTTAAACAACAAAAAATAGGCAGGCAACAGTAATTCTTAAACTTTTATAGTTAGCGCTTCTGTCAAGTATTCTTACACTCAACTTCATCAGACACTAGCTAAAAGAATGGTAGCCATATTTAAAACTAGATTCATAGTCACATATTCAGTCACCTCACATGACACCATGTCACCTGATACAATTCTCATTTCTATAACACATGTACCTACAAATTGTATAAACAATTGTGTAAAAAATGTGTATACACTTTCCTAGTCACTTAAAACTCAAACTCATATGTACATATACAAAAAATACATAAATATACACGAAAAAGCCAGCTAGACCATCTAAAACACAGTATTTGTTATTGTGTACATAAAAATTGTTACGTCACTAATCAACCTGAATAAATTTCAGTTGAATGTCATAAATGCATGTACTTGTGTATAAGGTGTAAAGTATATAACAAACACAAAGAGTGCCCCAAATCATATGTCTAGTCATCTGAGTATTAGCCTTGTGTTAACGTTTTAAACTCCTCAGTTTCAAGACACATGCCAAAGAGCATACATTGTTCAACCCTGGTGTCACATAAGCCCTGGTTCTAGGCTGCCAAATCAGCTTCTTCACCTCAAGTTTTAAGCCTAATGGACCACCCCTGATGTCAATTTCAATTTGGTCGATCACCCTGAATGTGAAGGAATGACCAAGGTATTCTACCACATGTTTTGCGAGAGCATTGTCTGTTTTGGCTTTCCTAATGTGGTAAATATACTCATACACTCTTTCCCTTAGTTTACGCTCAGTCTTGCTGATGTAAAAACCCGTACAAGACTGGCAGGAAGTGAGGTAAACAACCATGTTGGAATTGCAATTAAATCTGCCCTTACAAGTGAATTTTTCATCCAGGATGTTAAATCAGCCAGTTCAACAGTTTCAATGTCACCTCAAGGGAATATTGGGAATCCAAATGTGATTACCCTTACTAATTCAACATCTTTAATACTTAATGACTGGCTGCAACCAGGCATTGGTTTGCAGAATGAGGTTAACCAAGCTGATGTTAGTGCCAGCTTTTCCAACAATAGCATCAGCATTGTGGACAACCTCAAGATTTTGGATTATAAGTCTTTCAAGCTAAAGAAGTTACAACTCGAAATCTCCTATTTTAAGGAATGCATCAAGCGGCGCCAGGTGCCAAAAGGGCTTCTTAGCTGGCATTATCCGACATGGCTGATTTCCAATTCAGCCTTCCACGTTGAGCTCTTGAAACTGTTTGATCAACAAGGGCTCGAATTTCTGGAGGTGCTGGTTAAGCACTACCAATTCATGGCAGACACCCTAGTGCAGTAGATCAAGGATGTGGATAATGCTACCAGGACGGACCTTTATTTCCCCCGGCACCAATTTGATTACAAGCGAGTTTTTGCTAGTATCGACAAGCAAATGATGAAATGCCAAATCCTCCTCTCATCACTGCACCTCCCTCCCTCCTCTCCCTAAACTGGCTTGAACTACCCAATCACCTTGACTTTCTCCAAATCACAACACCCCTCAAATTATTCTTCCACCTCACAAATTGCCCTGCTCTTTCAAACATTCTACAGCGTTATACCCCCATTAGATCACTTAGATCTTCTCACCAAAACCTAATCACCATACAAAAAACTAAGCACCCAGCAGGTCAACTGCTCCTATCCTGTACCCTAGCCAAAAAATGGAATGCTCTGCCCTACATACTTAGGTCCTACTCCAACCTTAACATCTTCAAAAACCATCTTCATTCTTACCTCCCTCAAAACTGGAAATGCAACTGCACTCTCAAGCCCATTCCTCTCAAGTTATCCTCCCATTTCTCTCCTGGCTTACCTCATTTTCCTACCTAACCTCCTTAAATTTCTCTACTTAGATTCCTAATTAGTACATCCTGATTTCAAACCATAAGCCAATATTTCCTCTTGAACTATTGAAATTGTTACTTGTTATTCTTTTATTGATAACTGTTATTTGAAATACAATTGCCACTGAATAAATTTTTTTAATGTACTTTTCTATGTAATTTCTTTTTGTAATTTTTTTTATTGTAATTAAACTTCTGGAGCTTTTCTCCCTGGGCCTGCACTGAAAACGGGCCCACAAGCCCAATGGACCTCCGCGGTAATCAAACTGAAATAAATAAATAAAATAATAAATAAATGGAGAAACTAAAATCTTTTAAAATAAAAAAATTGAAGCGATATGAGGATGAGTACAAAAGAGGGATGGCTTATCCGGAGCCTCCCCCTCGTATCAATGGAAAGCTCGAGCGGAAGTGAATAACAATTTTCTGAACACCTGGGCTAACAGTGACAATGAACTGTCCAATATAGGAGAAAACAACTGCTTCTCCTGCTTAGACCAACAGGACTTGGTTGGTACAAGTGAGGGAAATGGAGGAATAACCCTACAGAATACCCAGGAACTAAGAAGAAGCGAACAGCTTCAAAATTGAACTGAAGCTGTTCATTCCCAGGCAAACACAAATACGAGGTCAGCAGCTTATCATCCAAATTTTCACCAGGGACAGAAGCAAGATCCGGCAACCCAGAACAGTGGATGCAACGGGTGGAAGACCAACAACAAGCGTCGAGGCCACAAAAGGTAACATCTAATATGGTGTTGGAAGCAAATACTAATTTTCAAAATCCTGTTTCCAACTGTAATTTGCAACCCACCTTAGGACAGCCTGAGTTGGAATGTTTACCACATGTAATAGTTGACTTTGGAGGTGACTTTAAGATTTTCAACTACTCAGAATATACTGTTCAACCAGAATTAGTTAATGTCCTTTCTAAAGGCTTGACATTTGTACCAACTAAAAGAATGGACATTTGTGGTGTTTTCATTGACTTAAAATTGTACTTACGGAAACTCAATTTAAACCTGTTGTTCAATAATGAGTTGAGTGTAAATGCAGAGCTTAAAGTACCCAGTGTTTACAATCCATCCTTACATCCATTATGGATATATTTGAAAGGATGTGTGACATTGACCTTAGGTGTTTATCAGCTACCAAAAGGAATAGGTTCAACAATGTGAACAATCCAGGGAGTGAAGCGTTTAACATGTTAAGGGATGAATGGCTTTTGGTAGACACCTTGAGGAATGCTGATGTAAGAATTGTTAAGGCTGACAAGGGTGGTGGTTTGGTGGTGTTTGATCGTACAAACTACATACAGAGAATGGAAAATATGCTTAATTTGGCTACATATTTCGCAGGTTTCTCTAAACGAGGTAAACCAAGCATACAACCGTATTAAGGTGTTTGTTAACGACTTGGTCATGGAGAATAGGATTGATCTAAATTTGGTAAATTACTTAACTATGGTTTCCCTAAAACCCCTGTGATTTTTGGGATTCTGAAAATCCACATATGCTTGATGGTCCCTCCCATGTGCCCAATTGTGGATGGAAGGGATTCAATGACATACCCAATGGCAAAATTTGTGGACAGTTTGTTGAAAAAATATTTATCAAGGGAACCCTTTATTTGCAAGGACTCCTGGTCTTTTTTGGAAGCAATAAACAACCAGGTCTTTCACCCTGATTTTAACTTTGCCACAATTGACATCAAAGATTTGTACACCGTTATCCCATGTGATGTGGGTATTGAATGGCTCGAGTTACTATTAGCAAAAAGAGGGGCACCTGCATCTGAAATCAGCCTAATAACAGAACTGTTGGACATAATTTTCAATGGCCAGTTGTATTTACAGAACAGTGCGGTGACAATGGGGTCCCCAGTGGGGGGCAGTTTTGCTAACTTAGTAATGGTCTTTTGGGAGGACCAATTTGTGCATAACACCATAAATAGATTTAAGGGTGAGATTCATTACTATACCAGGTTTTTGGATGATATGTTTTTGATCTTTAAGGGAGAAGAAAGTACGTTTAAGGAATTTATGATATACTGCAACAACACGACGGATTTTCTGGTATTCACCCACATATTTCATACTGAAAGAATAGCTTTTCTTGATGTGGAATTAAGGAAGGATAATGCCAACAAGCAGTATTTAGCTAAAATACATCGGAAGGACACTTATTGTAACTCCTTCCTCCATTACAGTAGTGCCCACCCCCAACATCAAAAAAGGTGCATACTAAAGGGACAGCTGGTCAGGGCCACAAGAATGTGTACTACTGCCATTGACTTTGAGGAGGAGCGTAGATTGTTATTGCAAATATTCACAAACAGAGGATACCCTGTAGACATGTTGAGCAACCTATTTGAGGAAGTTCAAAATAAAAGGACAAATGGCCATTTTACAGCTATTTTAGACAACAGCAATAAGGGGATGAGTATTGATGATAGGGTACCTATTGGAGGTGAAAGTAATCTAAGGGTCGATTATAGGTACGCCTTCATTACTACGTTTAGTTCAGATGGTGAAAACATTAGACAGATTTTGCAAAAGAATTGGAATATTTTCCAAATAGACAAATAATTTATTAAATTTGGACCTGCAGCAAATGTAGTTTACAGGAGGGGGATTAATTTGAAAAAACCTCTTGGAACTCTCACCCCCTAATATGATAAGTATTCCAGGTATGTACAAATGCAAAGCCTGCTCTTATTGCAGGTTTATGCAAACAGGTAACCGATTTAACATCCTGGATGAAAAATTTGCTTGTAAGGGCAGATTTAATTGCAATTCCACTATGGTTGTTTACCTCACTTCCTGCCAGTCTTGTATGGGTTTTTTACATCGGCAAGACTGAGCGTAAACTAAGGGAAAGAGTGTATGAGCATATTTACCACATAAGGAAAGCCAAAACAGACAACGCTCTCACCAAACATGTGGTAGAAAACCCTGGTCATTCCTTCACATTCAGGGTGATCAACCAAACTGAAATTGACATCAGGGGTGATCCATTAGGCTTAAAACTTGAGGTGAAGGAGCTGATTTGGCAGCTTAGAACTAGGGCCTATGTGACACCAAGGTTGAATGACGTATGCTCTTTAGCATGTGTCTTGAAACTGAGGAGCTTAAAATGTTAACACAACGCTAATACTCAGGTGACTAGACATATAATTTCGGGCACTCTTTGTGTTTGTTATATACACACAAACCCCCCCCCCCCCATACACAAGTGCATGCATTTATGACATTCAACTGAAATTTATTCAGGTTGATTAGTGACATGTGACAATTTTTATGTACACAATAACAAATATTATTTTTTAGATGTTCTAGCTGGCTTTTTCATGTATATTTATGTATTCTTTCTATATGTACATATGAGTTTGAGTATTAAGTCAATAGGAAAGTGTATACACATTTTTTACACAATTATTTATACAATTTTTAGCTACATGTGTTATAGAAATGAGAATTGTATCAGGTGACATAGTGTCATGTGAGGTGACTGAACATGTGACTATGAATCTGGTTTTAAATATGGCTACCATTCTTTTAACTAGTGTCTGATGAAGTTGAGTGTAAGAATACTTGACAGAAGCGCTAACCATAAAAGTTTAAGAATTACTGTTGCCTGCCTATTTTTTGTTATTTTTCAGTAGTTTGTTTGCAGTTTGACTCTACACCAATATACAATTGTTACACAAAGAAAACTAGTTTCATTTAATCTACATATTAAGTGATTGGAACTATTAAATGGGGCCTGTTATATAACATCACCACTGTTTTAATTTACCGTAAAGACATGTATAATATTGAACATCAAGAAGAAACAAGTTGATTTTTCATACAATGATATGTGCACAGCAAGCGGTGTTAACTGTTTTATCTTGATAATCAGTCTTTGAAACCCATTGTTCAAGGGCAACAATAAAATACAGAAATTTAGGATATGTCATAGAATGTAATTATCACATTTTGAATTAACTGTTTTGAGTTAACAATAGTCAATCTATAGAGATGAAACTAGAGTCAGAGTTGATTTGTATGATAGACAACTACAGGATGGTCATCATTAATAGTGGTCATTAAGCACAAACAAATATCTGTAGACTTAATTAATAACATCATACCTTCACATTAAGGAGAGCCATGTTGGAAAATTTCTTATATAAAAATGTGGGGAAATGAAGGGAATCTCTTCTTTTTGAAAGGTATTATTTCTAATTATTGTATATATAATATAACTTTGTTGTTTTAAGCAAGTTAGTAACAAAACAAAATGATCATTTATATGTTAGTAAAGTACACAGTATGACCCCTTACATATTCAATTGATTATATTATTGTCTAAATGTTATATATAAAGTTAATTTTATCAGTTCATTGTATGTAATAAGTTTTATAAGCATGTTTCCATTAACTTAGAGCACTATACAAGATAGTTCTTGTTTCATTAAAACTGGTGAATATCTTAGGTGACTATCTATGGAGTTAACTCTTTATTGTGTTTTCAAACATGGCATAATTTATCATACTATGATTGATTTACTTGTCATCTTCCTTACATGTAAATACTAAGTGGATCTACAATATGTAGATCATGCAAACTGCAGCAGAATTATTGATTATTCTATTGAGAACAGTGTAATCTGTTATAAATAAGACACATTTCTCTATCTATATTACAAATAATCCCCATATGATAATATAGTTTTTGGAGCTCAGATGTTTTGGATTGTCAAAGGTATGAGTGATAATCCGATGGACCTAGTTTTATCCATCAGATTAGGAATGTTTCACATTCCATGGCTAGAATGGATCATAATTATGTTAATAGTTGTTATTTTAATTTGATTATTATACAAAAACGTATTTGGTAAGCCTGCCCAATATAACACTTTATTGGGAAATACACAGAAAATAGAACTATCAATCTTTTTTAAAAGTTTATTTTTAACATAAGGATTGCTGTTGTCTTAGAAAACTGTTTAATAGTCACAATAAGAATAAGGCTATACTTTATAGATATTTCAAGATGGATTTAACTTTATTATCTTTAAATACTAATGGCTTAAATAATCCTAGTAAGAGATCAAATCTACTGAAATATTTAAAACTGAACAAAGCACAAGTAGTAATTCTTCAGGAAACTCATTTCAAAACAAATGACAGTCATAAATGGGACCCTAAGGATTATATGATACTGGTCCAATCTTCATAAAAGTCAAAGACAAAGGGGGTAATAATTCTATGGAAAATGAATGTAATCACCCCAGAAATGACTTATAAACATGAAGATAACGAAGGCCTTATGGCATTTGTAGTAGTCAAATTTGATAATAGAAAATGGACTCTGGTAGACTTATACTGGTTCCCTGGAATTGGTATGGGAACAGTCAAAAACATTTAGATTTTATCTCCAATAATTATAAAGGTAACTTGATAATTGGAGAAGACTTTAAATGTATATTTGATGCATCTGAAACTACAAATAAGAGACTGCTGTGTTCATCTGCAGTTTCAAATGCCTTAAATAAATGGGTAGAATTATTTTACTTAAGAGATACTTTCAAACTTAAGGAAGATAATTCTCTGTTGTTTTCCCATCAAAATCTTAGATGTGATACCCAAACTAGAACAGACAAAACATTTGTTGCCCATGACTTGAATTCAAAAATTAACAACTTTTCTATCATCCACTGTCCCTTTTCAGATCATAACTCACTGATTCTAAACATCCAAAGTGGATATATACCATTACTCTCTAACACTAGAATCCCAGCATACATTACTAAAATTAAAGAGTTTAAACCCTGGTTGTCATCAGAATTACAGTATGTTTTAGATAGTAATTATACTACAGAAATAAACAAAATAATGATTTGGGATTCTTTGAAAGCTTACATATTTGGTAAAACCCTTACTTGGTACAAAAATAAAACCAGAGAATGGGATTCTGAATTATTAGATTTACAATCCAAATTAGTGTCAGTTAAATTAGCAGGAAATCAAAACTCTTTGGAGAATAAAAAGAAAATAGAGGAATTAAACAAAAAAAATATAATGAAAATCTAATACATAAAACTAGTTTAGCTTTAGAAAAAATAAAAATTAATTCCTTAGCCACTTCTCCTAAATATTTACATAATTTATCCACAAGAATCAAAATGCAATCAAAAGTTAATAGCATCAAAAGCATCTATCATGAAAATAAAGGGAAAAATGTCTCTGATATAAGTGACATTATTGATGCTTTCAGACATCACTATATGGAACACTTTCAAAAAGAGAATATGCATCTTGACCAGTTAAATCTAGATACAAATTTATCTAATATAAAAAAAATTCCAGGAAAGTTGAAATTAGATTTACAAACACCAATATCCTATAAAGAAATTACTAACAGAATAAAAGAGGGCAAAAATAATTAAGCCCCAGGTATAGATGGTATAATTATGGAAATATATAAACTTTTTCCTCCAATGATACTATCTCTCTTCCATAATACTCTATTAGAAATTCAATTGCAAGCATTAATATCTCCCTCTTGGAAATATGCATATAATAATAATAATAATAATAATAATAATAATAATAATAATCATAAAATAATAATAATATTCATTCAATATTTTCCCAATTCTAAAAGAAAACAAAATTCCAAATTTGTGTACCTCATACAGACCTATATCATTATTGAATAGTGAATATAAATTTTTATGACGATATTAACCAATAGAATGAAAATGTCATTATCCAAAACTATAAATAATGATCAAACAGGATTTTATATCATAGACACGCACATGGCAATATTAAAAGGATAATTACCCTTATAGATCATATAAATAAAGAAGATAAAGAAACACTTATAATTAACTTAGATATAGAGAAAGCCTTTGATTCCTTAAATTGGGAATATCTATTCAAAGTTATGATACTATTTGAATTTCCTAATTCTTTTGCACATCTTTTAAAGAATATATATACAAACAATTTAGCATATGTGAAGCTAGGTCCTTTTACTTCTGAATCTATGCATATAACTAAAGGTGCTAAGCAAGGCTGTCCCATGTCACCGATTTTATTTGCTTTAGCTATTAAAATATTGTCAGATTCAATACACAATAATTTGAAGATCACAGGAATAGATGTTTATGATTAATACAACTCTAAAGTAATGCTTTTTTCAGATGACATATTATTGACATTATTTAATAATAGAGAGACTTTAGAAAAAACTAGATATATTAATACAAAAATTCTACAGGACTTTGGGACTCCATTTTAACAAGTCAAAATCAAAATTGTTATTTCTAAATAAAAAAAAGAACGACTTGTCTCAAAAACTGTAATAATATTGCCAAAACAATAAAAACATGTGTGGGAAAAGGGAATAAAATAATATTAACATTTGAAGATAGACTACAATTACTAAAAATGGTTTTACTACCTAAGATTCTGTACAAAACATTGGCTATACACTTGCCCCCAGAAAGGAATACACGTAAACAAATTAACTCATGCCTAATAAAAATGTTATGGTATCCCAAAAGAAATAGAATAGCCTTAATACATCATATTATACCATTGAAACAGGGAGGAATTAATTTTCCCGACATTGAAACATATATAAAGGCATCCATATCTAAAACCATTACAAACTGGATAAATCCAAATTACTCTGCAAACTGGAAATAATTAACTGTAATATTAATAAATGAGTTTGATTTACAGAAAAAATTCCAAATATTGGATAAGTTCAATATACCCTGCAATATAATGTAACAAAGCCCTCTAAGACTCATTTGATTAATTATTACATTGATTCTTTCAGAAAACTCATTAATATAAATATAGAGTTAAAAATGTGGTTTGACATTTTAACACCATTCACTCTCACAAAGAATCACCCACGTAAGATATATTGAGAAATAATTAAGTCATGGGAACAGAAAGGATTTGTTTGTTGGTTTAAATGTATCAAAGATCTTAACATTCTGGATATACAAACAATAATAATAACATACACAATTCCATAACAAGATTGGCTGATTATACAAAGCATTCTGTCATATTTGCAAGATTTACGCAGAATAATTAATAACTCTTCATTTAAAGGAATGCCTAAACTTATGAAATACTTATATGAAATCATATATAAGGATTTTGATATGGGAAATGGTATTTCAAAATTTTACAAACTACTGATAACATACAAAACATATCCCAAAATAACATTTTGGAAATATATAACAAAAGGAGACTCACTACAGTTAACTGAAGAAATCAAATTAAACACCTTATTATCGATAAAATATACTTCTGTTACACAATACTGAAAAATATTTAATTGGAAATGCTTACATAGTGCATTTTTAACCCCTGATAGAATTACTAAAATTAATCTCTCCTCAAATGGAATATGTTGGAGGTGTGAACAAGATCACAAAGCAGATTGGAATCATATTTTCTATGATTTTGGTAACATTAAACCATTCTGGAATGGTATATATAGCCTTCTACAAGCTTTATTTAATGATTCATTCATATTATTTAAGTGCTAATATTGTTAAATGTGAATGAAGATCCTCAATTGAACATGGCTAATATGTATTTATTATGGACAATACTTGCAATATCAAGGAAGTGTATAACTAGAAGATGGAATACAAATACTTTGCTGACTCTGGAAGACTTCTATAGACTACTGAAGACTATGGCATTGATGGAAATTAAAATTAAAGAATTAAGGTTCATCCTAAGCCATTGCTCATCAACTCATGGAAGAAAGTCTTATCATTAACTGACACTATGCAATAATTGAACAGACATTCTGTGATAGCCAGTTGGTCATATCTACAAATAATGGTATAGATGGATTTCTGTTATAAATGTCAGGCTAATGTAAACAATGTACATAGTTATTTAGATGTTATATACAAATATTATGAATGTTATTCAGTTATATTTTAAAAATAAAAACCTTTTGAGCAAAATAAAAAAAAAAATCATCATACAGCACCGAATGGGAAATTTACCATTTTCCTCACTGTAGTGTGATCTTGGAGTTGGTATATTTAATTAGCAAGGGGTGTCAGGGGCATAGAGGGCTTGCCTCCTACATAAACCTAAAAGAAAACTTTTTTTTTTATTTGATGTTCGATTTTTCAAAACTTCGATCATATGGCCATCGGACATATGATGTTTGAAGTTTGAAACTTTGACAATCTGAACTAGACCCATTATATTGTTATAGAATATCATGTTACAGGTGGTAATAGATCTATTTTTAGCATATGCTTGCTGATATATGGTTTCAAGTCCCAACCTTTCCAGTTCTAGCTATAACTTTTCCAATATTGCCTTTTTAAATACTTTCCAGAATATGAAAGTAGATTTAAGGGTCTGTATGACTGTGGGTTTTCCTACTCCCCTTTCCCATAAAGACAGGATTAATATATGCATGTCTCCTATCTTAAGGAATCTCCCCATATTTATATGACCTAGAAAGTAAGAGAGCTAATGGTATGTCACTTTTTAGTTTTTCCAGATCTTTTGGGTTTCTAATACCATGATGGGAATGGACCCCATTCCTAAGTCAAAGTACAATTAAAGTTCATAAAATTTATATTGTTTGAATCCTTGATGTCAGCCAAAAGTGTTCTTCGCAGCAACCACAATGTGCCGAATAATGACTCCTTCTGTAATTCATATGGGGTTACATGGATTATTTAATACTAGAGAGACTTTAGAAAAAAATAGATATATTAATACAAAAATTCTACAGGACTTCGGGACTCCATTTTAACAAGTCAAAATCAAAATTTTTATTTCTAAATAAAAAAAAAGAACTACTTGTCTCAAAAACTGCAATAATATCACCAAAACAATAAAAACATGTGTGGGAAAAGGGAATAAAATAATATTAACATTTGAAGATAGACTACAATTACTAAAAATGGTTTTACTACCTAAGATTTTGTACATAACATTGGCTATACACTTGCCCCCAGAAAGGAATACACATAAACAAATTAACGCATGCCTAATAAAAATGTTATGGTATCCCAAAAGAAATAGAATAGCCTTAATACATCATATTATACCATTGAAACAGGGAGGAATTAATTTTCCCGACATTGAAACATATATAAAGGCATCCATATCTAAAACCATTACAAACTGGATAAATCCAAATTACTCTACAAACTGGAAATAATTAACTGTAATATTAATAAATGAGTTTGATTTACAGAAAAAATTCCAAATATTGGATAAGTTCACTATAACCTGCAATATAATGTAACAAAGCCCTCTAAGACTCATTTGATTAATTATTACATTGATTCTTTCAGAAAACTCATTAATATAAATATAGAATTAAAAATGTGGTTTGACATTTTAACACCATTCACTCTCACAAAGAATCACCCACGTAAGATATATTGAGAAATAATTAAGTCATGGGAACAGAAAGGATTTGTTTGTTGGTTTAAATGTATCAAAGATCTTAACATTCTGGATATACAAACAATAATAATAACATACACAATTCCATAACAAGATTGGCTGATTATACAAAGCATTCTGTCATATTCGCAAGATTTATGCAGAATAATTAATAACTTTTCATTTAAAGGAATGCCTAAACTTATGAAATACTTATATGAAATCATATATAAGGATTTTGATATGGGAAATGATATTTCAAAATTTTACAAACTACTGATAACATACAAAACATATCCCAAAATAACATTTTTGAAATATATAACGAAAGGTGACTCACTACAGTTAACTGAAGAAATCAAATTAAACATCTTATTATCGATAAAATATACTTCTGTTACACAATACTGAAAAATATTTAATTGGAAATGCTTACATAGTGCATTTTAAACCCCTGACAGAATTACTAAAATTAATCTGTCCTCAAATGGAATATGTTGGAGGTGTGAACAAGTTCACAAAGCAAATTGGAATCATATTTTCTATGATTGTGTTAACATTAAACCATTCTGGAATGGTATATATAGCCTTCTACAAGCTTTATTTACTGATTCATTCATATTATTTAAGCACTAATATTGTTAAATGTGAATGAAGATCCTCAATTGAACATGGCTAATATGTATTTATTATGGACAATACTTGCAATATCAAGGAAGTGTATAACTAGAAGATGGAATACAAATACTTTGCTGACTCTGGAAGACTTCTATAGCCTACTGAAGACTATGGCATTGAAGGAAATTAAAATTAAAGAATTAAGATTCATCCTAAGCCATTGGTCATCAACCCATGGAAGAAAGTCTTATCATTAACTGACACTATGCAATAATTGAACAGACATTCTGAGATAGCCAGTTGGTCATATCTACAAATAATGGTATAGATGGATTTCTGTTATAAATGTCAGGCTAATGTAAACAATGTACATAGTTATTTAGATGTTATATACAAATATTATGGATGTTATTCAATTATATTTTAAAAATAAAAACCTTTTGAGCAAAATAAAAAAAAAAAATCATCATACAGCACCGAATGGGAAATTTACCATTTTCCTCACTGTAGTGTGATCCTGGAGTTGGTATATTTAATTAGCAAGGGGTGTCAGGGGCATAGAGGGCTTGCCTCCTACATAAACCTAAAAGAAACCTTTTTTTTTTATTTGATGTTCGATTTTTCAAAACTTCGATCATATGGCCATCGGACAGATGATGTTTGAAGTTTGAACCTTTGATCATCTGAACTAGACCCATTATATTGTTATAGAATATCATGTTACAGGTGGTAATAGATCTATTTTTAGCATATGCTTGCTGATATATGGTTTCAAGTCCCAACCTTTCCAGTTCTGGCTATAACTTTTCCAATATTGCCTTTTTAAATATTTTTACAAAATATGAAAGTAGATTTAAGGGTCTGTATGACTGTGGGTTTTCCTACTCCCCTTTCCCATAAAGACAGGATTAATATATGCATGTCTCCTATCTTAAGGAATCTCCCCATATTTATATGACCTAGAAAGTAAGAGAGCTAATGGTATGTCACTTTTTAGTTTTTCCAGATCTTTTGGGTTTCTAATACCATGATGGGAATGGACCCCATTCCTAAGTCAAAGTACAATTAAAGTTCATAAAATTTATATTGTTTGAATCCTTGATGTCAGCCAAAAGTGTTCTTAGCAGCAACCACAATGTGCCTAATAATGACTCCTTCTGTAATTCATATGGGGTTACATGGATTGGTAACATATCTAAATACAATTGTAGATTCTTTTTTATAAGTCCCGTTGCTTCTACTACTGTTGGAAATTTTCCTCCACATTGTTCTCATTTCTGCCTGCAGATCCTGATATTTTGTGACTTTGTGTCTCTCTGTACGCAAGACACTGTAGTCGCTGGGTGTGGAGATTTCAATAATCGATGTTACTTTTGTCTTCTTTTCATGGACCACTATATCCAGTTTTCTAGCATCTCTCTTTTGAACTGTTGTTCATGTGTGATTCCATATGATATAAACTTCATTTTCTATGAAACTTTGCGGCTCATGTTTCCAGTGTTTTTCAGCCACTTCAATACCATAACATTTGCACAATCCCCAGTGCAGCAGTCTTGCCACATTATTATGCCTTTCAGTATACAGTCCTTCTGCCATTAATATGTGACAACCAGCAATACAGTGTGCAACTGTTTTCAATTCAGTTTTACAGAACCTACATTTGTCTGTTTCTCCCACATGTTCAATGGCCTTTGTAAACCATTGTGAGCATAGCCCACTATCTTGGAACATTAATATTAACCTTTCATCTCCTGGTTTGAATTCGCCTCTCCTTAATCATTCCTGTGTTCATTCCTGATCAACATGAGGTTCTTCCAGAAGTTTTCAATACTTGCAACTATATTTATGCATCTTCCACATTTCTTGCCTTCTCATCTGGTCCTTCACCTTATATTCTTTCTTTTGTTTTTTGACACATTCATTTGCTGCCTGATTTTTATCTACTTCTGGTTTGATTTCCATTCCTGCTTGATGCCGATATATGTCTGCTAGATTAAGAAGAGACGTCATCTTAGATTTATTCTCCTCATGTTTCAAAATGTTCACTACATTTGGGTCTTGTGAGGTCAGCAGATATGTGTGCAGTCCCATGATTGCAGATATATACATGTAATAAATTTCAAGGAGGCCCATCCCTCCTTCGGAACGGGGAGCATATAATCTTGGTAGGCACTGATTTTTACAAACTATTTAGTGAGCATAAAGCATCCTTCTTGTTTTCCTATCTAATCTAGCCAACATGTTTTGGGGTCAGTCAATCACTCCAAAACTGTAAGTTATAACAGGAATGGCAAATTTGTTTATAGCTTGGATTTTGTTCCTAGATGTCAACGCTGTTTTCTGGATTAATTTAAGTCTTCTGGGGTATTCCTAAGTTTTATTTGCATTTGTTCATGTTTTATTGTTGATCCTTCATCAACTCCCAAATATTTATACACTTACACTTCACTCTTACTCGAGTTCTTTTATATCAGATTCTTGTCCCAACTGATGTTTTCCTGGTGCTGCAGTTTTCCTGCTTTAAAGGTTGCTTTTGCACATTTATCAAGATTCAGACATTCTTATATCATCTGAAAAAGTTTTGACAATTTGCATTTGTGCTTTCAGTTCCTCATCTGGTGAGCTATACAGTTTTAAATCACTGACACAGAGAAGATGAGACGTCTTTACACTTTATTTTTTAGGAGCCAAATTAATAGCCATGGCCTAAGCTGTTAAGTAGACAGCTTAATGAGTTAAGGGCAAGGCAGAATAGCAGTGGTGACAGTGAGTCATCCTGGAATATCCCCCTTTGAATTTTTATCCCTGGGATAGTAATTTGTCTTTTATCATGGCTTAATTGCAAAGTGGTGTGCAACTGTTACATGTTCACTGTAATGTAGTTAATCAGTGTAGGATGTATCTTAAACATTTTTAAGCACTCTTTTATCCATGAATGTGGGATACGATCAAATGCTTTTTTGTAGTCAACCCATGCCATACTTATATTCTTCCCCTTTTTACAGTTTTCCACTATGACTTTATTTAACAACAAAAGATCCTTTGTCCATACGACTTTCTTTTATTGCCCTTTTGTTCTACTGCCAAAATTGAGTTTTCTTCTATATGACTATAAACTGTGTTGGCATCAATTGCCATGTATAATTTATATGTCATTGAAAGGCAAGCTATTGGTCTATAATTTTTAGGGTAGCTTGCAGGTTCACTTTTAAGGAGGAGCATTGTTTTTCCTGTTGTTAGCCAGGTTGCTGTCTGTTTGGGGTGCACATATGAATAGTTCTTGCTCATGGCTAAATCTTCATGCAAAGATGTTAATACTTTTAACCAAAGGTTAGGTACTGCATCTGGGCCTGGGGTTTCACAATTAGATGCTTTTCTTAACTTTGTTTTAATCCCATTTCATATATTGTATCTTTAAACTTCTTATTCTTTCTTTTTCTTCTTCAATTCATTTAGCATCTTTGCTATGCTCCACAGGATCTTCATATATTCTTCTCCAAAATGTATCTATTTCTTCTATTTTTTTGGTGGTCTTTCAATTCCTTTTACCTTGTTTTCCAATTATATATAAAACTTTTTTATATTATCACTTTTCCTGTATATGTATCTGAGTATCTTCTAAGGTTTTCCACCTGTGCTGAGATTTTTAGTTCATTTGCAATAGCACATGATAGATCCTGGTCTGTTTTAATACTGTGCATTGCTTTTATCATGTCCATCATTCTTATTATTTTTGTTGCTCTGTTCCCTCTTCTATATTATTCTAACAGTGACACTTCTTGTCTTAATTGCTTTATAGTTTTCTCTATTTGATACTTCTATGATGGTATTTGATTTCTCTCCTTCCTTTCCCTCACTACCCTATGTTTTTGTAGTAGAACTTTATCAGTTATTAATTTAGCTGCATAGCAATAGATCCTGTTTACTTCTGTTATATCATATGGATCTCTAAGGGCAGTTGTAATTACTGTGTTGACTTGTTTATCAAATTGTCTGACGTTTTGGGTTTTATTGACCTACTGCATTCCATTTATTTCATGGATCTTAATATCTCTATCTCTATCTATTAAATCAAGCAACTCTTCTCTTAGCTCATTTTCTACTAAACTGAGGGCACACTTTTTGTTTTCCATTTCCTGTGGGCATTCTATAGAAAGTTCCATAGTGTCTGCCTGTGGCACATTCTCTTCAATTTCATCTTGTGCCATCCATTGCTCTGCCATATGGAAACTCACTAGCCAAACACTCCTCAACATTGACTGCATCAAATTTTCAACAGTTTTCTGTTCCTTCGTTTGCTGTCCAGCTTCAAGTGAATATTTACACTGGTTTCCTGTGGATGGCTGCAAAATATCTTCATATGGCACTTGACCAACTGCTTCCCATTCCACTCATTTCCCCTTCATTTTGATATCAATTGTTCTGTCCTGTTGTGGTGCTTTCTGAATTAGATTTTCTACACTGGATCCTTCACTTCGCAGGTACTCCATAACCTCAGTCTCTATGTCTTCTCTATTACTAATCTGCTTTTCTACTTTTCCTCTTTGTCTTCTTATTTTTTGTATACCAGATTCCTTTGCATGTATTTCTCTTCAGATATCCTTGGTGCTGCTCTTTTTGTATTGGTTAGTTTTGCGTTCTCCTTTGTATAAATATGACACTATATTAAATCTCTTTTTCTTTCCCATGTCCATATTTCTTCTTCAGATTGTCTCCTAATCTTCCTGCTTTTCCTTACTTTGGGGAGTTGCTCCATCATGCTGTTATGTAACCTGTGTTAGATCTTCTACACCAAAATCCTTCACTTCACAGACACTCCATAACTTCAACTTTTATTTTTTTTAACTTCTACTTTACTAATCTTCTTTTCTACATTCCCTCTTTATGATACTTTTTTTTATTGTGACATTTCACATATCTGGATGCATTTGTTTGTATTTCTCTTTGAATATCTTTGGGGCTACCTTCTTAATATTGATTAATTTGGCTTTTTCATTTGTATAAATATTGCACCATATCAAATCTCTCTTTCTTTCCCATGTCCATATTTCTTTTTTATACTTTTCAAAAATCTCAAGGTTTTGTTGTTTACGTTTTTGCACTTCCTCAGATGCTTCTTTTTCCAAACATCTCAAGGTTCTTGATCTATATACTGTTTTCACAAATCTGTTGAATTAATGAATACCAATTTTTATTTGAAGCATCTGATATTTTTTCGTGTGGAATTATTTTTCATTCCTCTAATTTTTCTCTTAGTTGTTTTGTATATCTTGTGTTTGGAAATTCTGAGCTTTTTTGCAAAATAGTAACAATAGTTAATTTCTTTCTTATCTTCAATAGCCCACTTTATTGACTTTATGGCTCTTCTTTGGCCTATCAGTTTTTGTGATTTTTGTAGACTACTACTTCCTTCTACAATGGGGGGCATCATCCCCCTAAGCCTGGCCTGGCCCCATTGTAGGAATGTTTCCATATTTTGAGGATTCTACACTGTCTTCTTTTCCAGTCCTTCCACCAGTGTGCCTAACAGGATTGGGCACTTTTTTTATCCTGGGTCTTGTACACCCAGCTATCTTTTTTTAATTTTGAACCTACTTCTGTCTATGCTATATGCTATATAAATGCAGTCAATATATCAGTGTCATCTTGGTGAGATTTTGTGAAAAACAGGGTCCACCTCATGAAGTACTCACCAAGATGTGAGGATCAATTAAATTTCAGCAATAATACTCCCCTTTACTTGCTGACTTAACCATCTCTCCATTCGGACCCAATTTCCATTTGGACCCCAAATCTGTACTGCATCTTCTTGCTAAAGTGCTCTCAGGTCATTATTACTGATTCTGGCTCCTCCATGTGCTTTGTTTGGATCCAGTTTGAATAGTTCATTTTCAATATAATATAACTTGATTTCAGTATCTCGGGTTACCTAGATGACACTTGAACAACTTATCACCCACTTTGTGAAGCCAAACTGTTTTGCATAAGATTTTGTAAATATATCTATAATCTGTTGTGTCTGAGAATACATTTTAGACACTACACAGTTTATCAATATGTATGTCTTTACTTATTCCACATTTTATGTATCCATAAAACGGTTTCCAGTTATGCTCAATATCTTTATATAAATTCTCTTCAATTTTTTCTTGATCGTCTTGCACTATGCTTAATTTGTTTGTCCAGCTTGTTTATTTCAGTTTTCAAAGTTATAGTTCAACCTCTTTTCCATTTCTTATATTTATCCTGATGTTAAATATTTTTTTTTATTTTTTGCACTCAAACAATCTATTTTTCAAAACTCCCCACATTCCTTCGGCAGTTGAATGCATCACTCCAATTAGTTTTACATTGTGACTGTTTTGCTTCCATATAATCTGTAATTAATCTTTTGTCCTTTATATTTTTAACTGCATGTCAATGGCGGTAAAACTTGACATTAACTAACACAAGCAATATCTAGTATGTTCCATTCCCCTTGTAGTTTTTTTTTTTTTTTACAGTTTGAAGCAATTTCTGTTCCTGAACACATATTATGAATAATTTCCTTACTAATATTGTTTAATCAATATTATTCCAATCTGTTTCTTGTAAATTTAAGTCTCCAGATACTATTGTTGCTCCCTCCTATACTTCATACATGTATGAATTTCTCTAGGTCATTTGCACTTGACTTTGGTGGTCTATACACTCCACCAATTGTTATATGTTCCAGGATTGTCTTTAAGTGACAGTTATACAATCTATAATATTGGTGTTATCACGGAACATGCAATAATCATAGGTCTCTTAACTATCTTTAACCCCTATCATGAAACCTCCACTTGTTTTTGTTAATATGTCAGTTACAGTAAAAACATTTATACCCTGACAGAACTGGTTTCCAATCATTGTTCTTTAGCCATGTTTCATAGACCAGCAATCTTGTAGGAATGTAGCAAAAAAAAAAAAAAAACAGGTTTATTAATGCTCCTAGCATTAACTATCATCAGGGATACTTCAAATGTTACAATCTAAGAACTGTTATATTTTAAACCTGGCAAAATCCTGCCTTGTGTTTATCATCTATTGCAAAATATCTGCTGCAAAAGTTCTCTTTCCTGATCTTGACATATGCATGTCATCCTGTCTGAACACGTGTGCCCAAAATTAGGCTTGGATGCTCTACACATTTCCATTTTTTAAAACGGGACATTTTTTTTCCTGTAGGTATCTACCCAAGCAAAATTATCATTCACATTGTTTTAGTTAAATGACTGATGCAGCAGCAGGGATCCAGACAGAGAAAGGACAACTATAGCCACAGGGAGAAACATATCCCCATGGCAGCCCTTAACATATATGGCAAACATGTTTTTGGAAAAGGGGAACCTAAACAACTGCAGAGTGCAAATATATGGAACCAGGTACTTATGGATATAGATGCTGTTAGTGGAAGAAACCCCACACTAACACAGTACAAGAGGAGGTCCAGTCATATGGTAGCTCATGCAAGATCCAAAGTGATGCAGAATGCTATTGCCTGTAGCTGTACTGAGTTGGGGGTGGCTTTCAACAATTATTCCTTTATAACCTGATGAGGCATGCTTCTTCTCTATTCATGGGGATGTTTATGAAATAGAAAACAATGAAACTGTAATAATCAGAGGTGGTGTGGAAACTGGCTGTAAGCCCTATCTACAGTATCAAAAGACACCCACTCAGCAAGGTTGATTTTTACACAGTAGAAGGATGAAATTCAATGACTGAATGTAGTTCATGACAATAACTATTAACAGGTGAACAGCCCACTTCAGCACATAACAGTATTGATGAGTCAGTGTGCATGGTAAGTATTCTCCATAAGACATTACACAGAATACTTTAGTGTACCCCATCAGGAGTAGCAATGTGTTCAATTAATTCTTTACAGGGTCATCAGAAGAAATGAACAGTTCCACTATACCAAATAAGTTTCGAGGATATTAGCATCAGAATGACATGATGATGATGATGAAGATGATGATGATGATGATGATGATGGTGATAACATAGTTACATTTATGAGACAGCCTAAGGAAACTGGCACATAGTCATCAAGTTTATAGCAGGATCTCACCCTCCATGACATGTTATTATCTCTACAAGAAGTGACAATGGATCACATAGTCAAGCACATGATAGCATTACATACAGGCTGTACAGGGAAAAAACATGCACCTTTATAACAGAATCTTCAAACCATAGAAACACCTTAAGGATGATAGCATAAATTCAGATGCAGCAGTGTTCACAGTGACACCTTTACAAAGGGATGCCTGGCAGAGGCATTTGTCACAGCTACCCCGTGAAACACACAAGGCACTGTCTGCCCAGCAGAAAATGTACTGTAACATTGTTAAAGCTCAATACACTGTCAGAGATAGTCAACTACAAATAGTTAGAGTCCTCCAGGATGTACATGAGGATTTCCAGCACTACATGGTAATGGCTGATAACAGGGATAATGCCATAACCACGTTGATCTGCATTATAGTTGCACACAAATCATCCATGGTCACCTTGATTATTACACTGGTGAGGACTTACCGGACTCAAGTAGGAGGAGGTTATGTATGGGGGACGTGAGGGAATATCACTTTGCACTGCAAATGTTTCTCAAGAAGTTACTGGTAGTACTAAGGGGGAAGAAACACAAGAGAATTCATGCAGGACAAGTCAATGTTCATCAACATGCAGCACAACTTCTCATATGAGGTCCCGGTCCCACAGCATTGTCTAGCTTCACCAATCCTGTCTTTTAAGAAGACATTGCATATGAAAATCTTGATATTGACCCGCTGTGATTCTCCCTACACAATTCATATGATTACAATTAGTCTTCTACAAAGAGATGTCAATGTTTAACTGCAAAACCAATAAGTTATTAATAAAAACATTAAAAATATCAAAAGAAATAATTGCATAAAATATGAGTGCACATTGTAACATATTATTGAGACAAACGTCTGTATGCATATCATTTCAATAATGACATTACTTACAAGTAAAGGAAATACGTGGAAAGAAAGCTTTATGTCATAACATTAAAATTCACTGATTTATACCATTAAGGGCCTACCATTATCACAACTTTCAGTTCAGCAATGTTACAGCTGACAAAACCCCATAACATGACACTTAAAAAAGATTGCATAATTATTCTGCGATGTAAACTAGCAGTTTTGCCACTTCACCCTCAGCTCTGTACTAATCATGAACCTCTGAGGACACAACTTATTGTGTATGAGAAACTGTAATAATCTGATATGCAGTAACTTAAGAAAGAGATAATAATTCATTTTGAATATGTAACTGTAAAGCTAAGGAAGCAATGCAGAATACTAAAAAAAAAATGTGAAACATTTTCCATTAAAATGCAAACTATAAATGCATGTTAAATAACAAAATAACACTTTTTACAACCTCAAGAGCATCAGCATGTGCATACTGAAGTGTGCCTATGTAGAATGCCTTGCAAAAATCAACTAAAAAATGTAATTATTCCTTACATCGTACCTTATGGCATCACTGGACTGGTTCCATGAATACGCAGGTATGACTTTTACCAAAAATAATAGGAATAACTATTTGGAAATAAAAAAAAAATTAAAGATCAAATGGAATGTCTGACGAACACTGACAGATGACTTTGCACCACATAGCACACAGACACACACATATCAGTGCATGCACCAATTATATTCTATATACTTTTTATAAGAAAAGAAACACTAACCTGGACATCACTGTTCATAGTTCTAGACTAGACTACACCTCTTTACCTGTGCAGTAATATGCTGTGCATGAGTTTGCCACAAGATGTCTCTTACTACTGCTGTCGTCTGGTCATAATTAATCATAGTGGCACTGGAACTGACAACTACAGTGACAGCATGGGTCACTTTACCACCAGACTGCCACATGATTATGTTATGCAGAATGCAATAGTCAGTAAACATCCTGCATGAAGTAGCTAGGTCATACTGATGGGTACCTCCAGACTCATCCAGACATCTAAATCTACTCTTTAACATTCCAAATACACACTCAATGGCAATACATGTCTGGAACAGGGCTGTACTGGAAACATCTTCTGTAACCCCCACTTGAATTTTTCACTGGTGTCATGAGCCATGGCTTCACTGGATATCCAGCATCACCTGAAAAAAAAACATATGGTTGTTAATTGCAAAGTAATTTCCCCATTTTGGTTAGACTTTAAATATCTTTGTAAAGCTCTATGGAATGACAGCTGTATAATTTCTGACTCTCTTATCCTTTTCCATGTTCCTGTTCCTGAAGTCATTCCTAAAAACCAAGCATTTTTACTATGGTCTATCCTCTCTATAGCAAGGAAAATTGTTACTAAAAATTAGAGATCCAAATCTACTACTGTCTTTAAAGTTGTATTTATTCATCTTGAGAAATTCATGTGTAAGAAAGAGATTACTACTACAAAAGGAAGGACTAACAACACAACTCATCATTTAATTGCTTTTATAAAATTGTCTAATTTGTTAGAGAAATATTAAGTGTTCTTCTATGTATATTACTTTTTTAGTTGTTACGGACATTTGTATATACTTTATTTGTTTTTTCTTGTTACTATACTGTTAAGTTATTCCCCCGGAATTACTAAACATCCGTGCAGGACTAGCGCCCATTTAGGAGCAGGATGGCAACACGCCATGCATATTAATAAGGCGCGCTGCCCAAGCTCCTAGGCTTACACAGAGCATGTACGAGTGCAGGGGGCTTGTCTCAGATCAGAGTTCTCAGAATAAACATGCCCCTGCAATGTAGAACAGCAGAAAGTGGTAAGAAATGAGCGAGACTGCTCATAGGTGTTTGTATATCCCCCCCAACAGTCCCCCATGTGTACAACAGCAACAGTACATATAAATTAAATGAAGAAACCCTTTTATTTATTTATTTTTAAATCTGAGTACAGCTAACTGTAGGTGCACGGGTGTGCTCATTGCTTAGCTATGGTTATAACAGCTTAAAAGGCTGAAGAGGATAACAAGGAAGATATATGCAAGTGAAGCAGCACAGCAATAGTGCAGTGGGCAGAGCATTTGCCTAACAAGCAGGCATTTCTGATTCGAGTCCCACTGCAGCGCAGTCTATTTTATATGGCAAAGCATGTTATAACCAATATTTTTGTTGCAAAACCCACTAAATAACATATATTTATGAACTGGAGTACTGCAGGAAATAGACATGTGAAGTGTCAGTGTCATAATAAATAAGGCACTAGTAAACAGGTTTAAGCACAAATAAGCAGTAGCAAGCATATGTAAGCACTAGTACGCATGTTTAAGTGCATTTGCATGGGGGTAAGCACTGCCTACACAGATTAAGCAATGTAGAAGCTAACTAAGTGTAAGAAACTGTAACCGGAAGTAAGCAGTGCTTACCTCCAAGTAAACCTGTGCAAACCCGCTTACAACTGCTTTAAAGTGCCTTAATTACTCTGTATCCAATGGCCTGTGTTCTGCCCAGCAACAAAATAAACAGCCTCTGCAAGGTTTGCACTCAAGACCCTACACACTATAGTCACACTAGTTAACCACTAAGCCATCATAGCAGCACATAAGACTGAGGTTTCAATAAACAAATCCTCACCATAGGAAAATCAAACTGAACATGTGAAAGGAATCTGTACAGTGTGATGTTGTATAACCTGCTACATAATATAAGTATGTGAACTAGCGTACTGCAGTAAGGCCAGATGTGAGGTGTTACTGTAATAAAGTGTTGAAGTCCTCAGGACCCCATACAGTGTACGTGCACATGAATCACGGATACCAGACACATATATAACATGTAACGAATAATAAATCAATGCCAAAAGGAAAATATAATGCAAATTAAATATTAAGCAATGATAAGCATTGTACAGTTCAGCTTAGTTGATGTAAGCAATGAGTAGGCTGGCTAACTCAATCTGCCCAGTGTTATACCCCTTTAAGCAATGCTAACATTAGGTAAGCGGGTGTGCCCATAGCTTAACCTTTTCAAAACTGTCCAATCATGGGAAAGTGTAGGAAATCAGGCATATTTAAACCACACAGGTGCAAATATTTCCCATAACTGGTTGCAGCTCCCTACTGTAGGCAGAATGGCTGGAGTTGGGGAAGGCACTCGATTTAGAGCGCAATGCTGGGGCACCCAGAAGTCCAGATTCATGGTATGGCTCCTGGTAAAACATGAGCAGATACTATTGCAGGGCCAGTACCAGGACTGTCAGTATAAATTGAGGCCTGGGACAGTCTCACCCATTACCTCACCAGTGCCACTGTTATCCCCTGGACTGGTGAGCAGGTCAGGCATCACCATGCTGACATGAAGCGGTGGAGGGGAGATCTATTGGAGCAGTGGATCCAAGAATCAAGGCAGATGGCCGATGTCCCAGCACTAAGTAAGTACTCATTTTACTATGTAGACAATGATTGCCTAGCTTGTGTATACTAAGGATAGGTAATGGCTAAATATCACTGCATTCCCCTGACAGCTGCAAATGAGCGGGCTGTGAATCACCAAGCCCATGCTGTTAGCAAAGGCTGTGTCGCGAGGCAGGTTAGTAATAATCTTACATGTACTGTCATAACAAATAAATATAACAGTTCTAGACAGTGTTGCACCAGTATAAAAATGTAATGTGTATGGGATGTACTGAATAAACTAGACAATATGGCAGGAAGACTGTCATATAGGTTGTGTGGAAATAAAGGTGTAATATCTAGTAATTAAAAGTATAACCCCTGGAGTGCTTGTGTACATTCTGCTGTCATATGTTGTTGTAGTGTTGCATTCTATAAATAGTACTGTTGTATTAAGCAGTCTTACCCACACTGTTGAATGCAGATAAAATGTGTTTGAAGTTCAGTATAACAATGTCGGTAGTCCCAAGAGGTCAGTCATATTGTACAACTGAGGGAGACTTACACAAAAAACACTGGAATTCTTCACACCAATTCCCAGGTAGCCCAGTGTACTGTGATATCAAATGTAATATTTTTATCACACACAGCAGGGGTTAGGATCCCTGAAGTGGTAGTAAGGTGTATGCATAAACATTCCCCACAACTGTACAGAGTTTGTGAGAATGTGCAAATAGAAAGCTGTATGCATAATTAGACCCAACAACTGTACAGACTTTGCTAGAATGTTCAGATAGTACGCTGTAAGCATAATCATAGCCATCAACTGTACAGACTGTGGCAGAATCTTCAGGTAGTAAGCTGTATGCATAGTCATACCCCTCAACTGTTCTGATCTGTCCTGCATGTCCAGATAAATGGCCCAAATCTGCTGCCCGGTAACCTGTTCCCCTGACATATCAGTGTGATGATCCAAGAAATGTAGGCAGCTTCTACTGACATATAACTTATAGTCAGACCTGTACATAGTCAGAGAATGTATATGAAAGCAAACCTGTCATTGTAGCATCCCACCCAAAGTGTATGACAGCTATTCTCAAAATATGTCACATTAACACCTGCATCCTGTCAAGCCATGACCAGAGTGTGTGCAATAACAGATTGTTAGGTGTGTGTATAACATCAGCATGGAATCTGGGAGTATGTGTAGAAATTGTCAGGTAGTGTTAACAGTGATTTCCACAAAAGCTATACCAGGAAAGAGGTGTAGACTATAGGTGCAACACAGTTCACTTATATACTTGTCTACAAGCATGGCATTTGGGAGTATGTGTACAAATTGTCAGGTAGTGTTAACAGTGATTTTCTCAACAGCTATAATAGGTAAGAGGTGTAGACTATACGTAAGACACAGTCCATGTAGGTACTAATTTACAAACATACCATTGTACAATGTAAGGACAGTGGGTAGTGTAATAATACATGTAAGGGACAGATCACTGCAGTGAATCAGAAGGTTGTGAATACCACAGGGATATATTACTTGTTAATGGACCTCTCTCTCTCACCCCCACCATATGTGTTACAATAACCTAATTACTCACCTCAATGGGACGTGTACACTCCACACTTCTGTCGGGACATATGTCCTATTGGTTTGTAAATATTCACATTTGGTTCTATGCATGTGCCATGTTAAAATACTCCCATATTGGTGGCCTGTTGCCATCAATGAAACCTGCATGTTGTTGTAATGGCCACTTTTGTCCCATACATGTATGTGTTCTGCTCGCTCTGCAACTGTTGTAAATCAGGTGTCTTGGGTTAATGGGAATACCTATGCATGCTGTTATACCTAATCCTAAATGTTGTTGTTTATTACTAACTGATATCATTCTTAAAAATGCAACACCATAGCTCAAATGGGAAGGCCAGTCTCAGTGGACCCACCTGTCCCACCTCAGCTGCCCATGGCACCGGCACCAGCACATCTGGGGCCCAGCCTGGACCTCCTCCTCTGCTGGCCCTGCACCACCTTTGGGTGGAACTGCTGCAGGGGATGGGGCTCACCCCCCCTGGGAGCGGGGACAGAAAGGTACCTGTCACCCGCCTTCAGGTCTGGGCTGTGGTGCGTAGTGAGCTCAACAAGGAGATTCGAGACAAGCTACGCCAGCTTGACAGCCATGTGGCGCAATTAGAGGGTGAGCCTGCCCCTCCTACCCAGCCCCCAGCACAGCCACCTTTGGAGCCATGAAGGTGCAGTGGTGACTGCCCAACCTCAGTCCCACTGTTTCCATTGAGGGGCTCATGGGCTTGCGACTTCCAAACACCCCTCCCCATCCAGGGTGTTTACCCCCCACATGTGTCATATACTGCCCCTGTATGTGTCTTGTTTGTCTTGTCTGTTAACCTACCCAACCTACCTCCCCAATTATACCTAACACCCCTCCCCAACATCCCACTCTCACCTGAAAAAAAAAGGGCAATCTGTTCCCACAAAAAATTCTCGCCCCATACATAGCTGACCATTTTGCACGTGTCCACCGGACACATGTAATCCGGTCTAATTGGCATCACAACAAATTATTGTTTTCCTCACCCCCCCCCCCCAAAGTGTTTGAGTGTCCAAATCTACCTCCAAAGTCAATGTATATGCACAGCTGTAGCTGTAGAAGAAATGGCCAGCTATGGACCTTCCCTACACCCTTCCTGCACATCCGTGGATATTTCCCCTACTGTCTTTCCCCCTTTGTGCCCCTTTTTTCACCACTTTCATATCAACCTCTTTTTTCTTTTCTTTTGAATATATTAGTGCAGGGCTAAGCTGGAGTAAGCACTTTTAAGCAGCAGTAAGCAGGTCTAAGCCTGTTTGCGTGGGGGTAAGCTGTGCCTACACATGTTAAGCAATTGAGAAGATGAGTGTAGGGACCTGTAACCAAAAATTAGCAGTGCTTACCACTGTACAAACCTGCTTACAACTGCTTTAAAGCACCTTAGTCACTCTGTATCCAATGGCTTGTGATCTTCCCAACAACAAAATCAACATACTCTGCAAGGCTCGAACCCAGGACCATGCACAAAGTAATTTACCACTAAGCCATGCCAGATATACTCATATCTAATGTTTTCAGTAACATAACATCCAGCCCAGTCATGCAACAGTACAGAGAATGTATACCAACATCTAGATGTATGTGTGTGTAAATATATTAGTATCTAAATATATATATATATATATATATATATATATATATATATAAAAATAAATATTCAGAAATATATACATATATATAAATATATATGAACATATATACATGCAAATGCCGACATCTACACATATATATGTCAACAACTATATATACACAGCAAATTACATATATGTATGCAGATATATCTCTCCATAGATATATACGGACATAGTTATAAATATGTAAGCAAATATATATACCTATATTGGTATATATGGGCATATATCTGTAGATAGCAATGGTAGATTAACAGAAACATATATGTCCACATGCAACATTAATGGGGTTGGGAGGCCACAAACAATATATGTGTTGTACAAATTGCCATACCCCCCCCACAGCCAAACATGTCCGCACTGCAATACACTACCAAGTTTATTGTATTTTGTTTGTTTTATTTAAATAGGGATTTCAATTTATTGTCATTTATTTGTTATTTTCTGATATTTTATTTCCCTCTCCCCCACCCACTAAGCTGACTGACCAGTACAGGCCCATCCAACCCAGCCTCTCCTGAACCCATATTTTCTTTACCCACAGTTCTGCCTCCCACCCGCTGCACACATGCAGCCACCATCCCTTCTCTGTTTACTGACCCGTAGCTACCACACCACCACACTTTGCCCACCCTCCACTCCTCCTCCCCTCGAGAGTCATCTTGTACATTGTCCTGACCCAAGCATCTTCGGTCTTCCACATGCTGTAGTCCATGCACATGTGAACACAGCCATGCTTACCTGTGTAGACATGGTGCTACCGCAAAGAAAGTCATCCAATTTTTGGGCCATCCCGCATGGGACGAATGTTGTCCTGGTAATAACAATAGACTTCACGGGTTACTTTGTTTACACCAACAGTTTTATTTTTAGGTATCGCAAAGCATATGTGGTGCACAAGGTTGCCCAGTATGCACACGATACCCAATAGGAACATCTAATTCAGGTATACTTTAAACACACGACCCTTGTATACACACGGCACTACAGGTACCCTTCCTGATAACTAAATTATTGTCTAATGAAGATGCACACAGCACCTTGCAGGACTACTGGTAACTGAATCACCTCTTCATTATAATGATAATGAAGATGCACACAGCACCTTGCAGGACCACTGGTCTCACAGCATTACTGGTTAAGAACTGTGATGGTAATTTAAATAAACAGCTCAAAATATTGTAGTTAAACAATGATTAAATGGTTGCATTTAATAATGACACGTCTTTCTGAAGTTGTCTTGATAATAAAGAAGATGAAAGTGCTAAAGAATACAGGACTCTCGGATGTTTTCTCTTCAAGTCAGTTTGAATTCATTTTGAATGCTTTTGTCTCATGGAGTTTGCTCATTTTTAGTGATAATTATCTTTGTTTTTTCCTGAGGTCTGGTAACATATATATATATATATATAGATATATATATATATATATATATATATATATATATATATATATATATATATATATATATATATATATATATATATATCTAGATATATAGATATATATATATATATACATATATATATATATTTATATATATATATATATATATATATACATATATATATATATATATATATACATACATATATATATATATATATATATATATATATATATATAGATAGATATACATGTGACTACACATACACACGTAGACATAGGTACAGTAAGATACTTATGTAGTAGGTGCACACAATATGGTACACCCACTATGCCTACAGTGAACACCCTAACAACTGGACACTGGATGACCCACCCATACAAATGATATTTGTTGTCTGCAACATATGCCCACAGAGAGGTCATAGGATGAACACCACACACAGGTTTGCAGAAATGGAATACCTTTATTTGTGTACTATTACAGCATTACATGCCATGTCATATAGCTGTTCAGACACTGACATCCATATCAACAGAGTACTGCACTGTGAAACAGTTATACTAATACAGTAGTCTGGACATTTTGACAAGTGTTGCTGTCGAGGCCAAGCCCTTCAAATTGTACATTAGCAAGGATGAACTGGGCCATAGGATACCACACAATCAACAGTAAGTGATGCAGGTGTATAGTCCAGCAGGGTCTATATCAGTTCACCAAAATGGCTAACCATGAAGTGCAAAACCATCGAAGTCTTAGAACAGCAATTTTTTTCCCCAGGGAAAAAAATCGCTGTTCCAAGAAACACACACACAGCACAAGCACACCAAAAAAACAGCAATCCACACACATACACTTAAAATCCTACATCTAACCCTACAGTAAACTATACATACACTACCTATCCACTTACCTTAACCCAAACCCTAACCCTAAGGTCCATCACTATCGCACAGTCACCTGACCCACGCCCTAACCCTAACTCACCTATCCCGCCCTAACCCTAAAGCCTGCCACTATCACACACCCACCTCACCTGCGCACTAACCCTAACTCACCTAACCCGTACCCTAACCCTAACGTCCACACAATCGCACACTTGCCTGAACCTGACCCGTAACTTCCCACCACAGTCCTGATAATCGTGAAGCCACAGAAATGGCCCACCAAATTATTTCCCTGGGAAAGAATTCAGTGTTCAGCAGCTTCGCGATAATCAGTGTTCGAACTTAACAGTTCGAACATCTGGTGATCAGTAATCAGCCATTTTGATGGACTGATATAGACCCATCCAGCAGCCTCTATCTACACTATGTACACAATCGCTAGGTGGTAAAGTCAGCAGTTGACCAAATGGGATGTAACTGTTACATAACAAGGCATAACTAACACCATCACAGGCACACAGAACAGTCTGTATGACTGAGGCAGTAGGCCTGCATTAACCTACTTTATGTAAGTAATGTCAAGATAGATGACATGTATGGTACTGTACATCCAGATACCTTAAGGCAGCTTACCCATGATACCCCCACATGTTGTAACAGCCTTGGTTATGTATGGTGAATCCCCCCCAGACTCATTAATACAGGGCCATATACCACTGTTACATATACTGGCCTCTGGAGTGCATATGAGCACACATGTATTGTGTAGGTGAAGGCTACACATATTTGGCCCCAGTCCCACCATATGTGTGGGGGATACAACAGCAGTGTACTGCTGGCAGGCATGGCAGCATGGTATACTTATATGTGCATATGCATCTCTATCTGTATATGTGTAGAAATATACTGCTCTGTATATGTAAATATCTGGGTGTGTATATGCATATCTATGTACATATACACACCCATCTATATATGTCAATATGTACATGTGTAATTATCTATATAGATATCTAGATAATCATATGTACATATATATTCACCATATGTCCTGAACATGGGGTGTAGCCCTACCCGAGCCCCTATAGTCCCACCTTCATAGTGCAAGGGAATGTCAGGCATGTATAGCAGGTATACTAGCAGACTATAGCTACTGTAATAGGGATTGTCTTCACAGACATGGTGTGTGTGTGAGGTCACATCTGCTTTTCACATGTGCATCATTGACTACTGACAGACATCCTAAGGACATCATAGTAAAGTACCACTGCAAGCACTTAATGCTCCTGTGGACTACAGCAGAGATACTGGCCAATAGATGTGGACATTTTGACACACTCTGTACAGTCCAGAGGTATACACAGAACCCCTTAGTGCAGAACATGTGGACCAAGCCTGACAATATGGATGTTAACAGCCATGTAGATGGGTATAACACATAACGACTGGTATACATTCACCGCCATAGTTTGTGCAGTCACACACCTCTGTCTGTCCTGACACATAATAACTGCTGGTACAGGGGTGCTATGGTCACATACCACACATGAGATATTGATATACATCTGTACAGCATCCAACCACTGTGTATGAAATACATGACTGGTAAGGGAGGCCCGGCAACAGTGCATCTGGAAATTATCTGGACATGACACCTTGCTGGGTAAGTACATTGAGCTGCTAGGCATGTAACAAAGCGCTGTGCAGGCTACAGGCAGACTGGCTTAACATTGGCCTACATCTCGTATGGGAGAATGCACATGTACCTGCATATATAGCAGGCTCTACAGGCATGTCATAGCACAGGTTAAGATACACCTGTGTGACAGTGCATAACCACATCTGATGTGAACACTGCCACAGCCACATATGATAAGCTAGCATAATATTACAGTATATGGACTATCTGTTCAACACCATCCTCCTATGTGCCACTCACACACTGACCCTACATATACTGGGCTGCTACACAGTGTGGTCTGATGCCCGTCTGTGGTATGGGACATGTGTGTGTATGGCCCTACGAACATGTAAGCCAATATGTAACATACAGTGGAGCAGCATGTAACATCAGACAGGACGGGACCTAGGATGATGACATCTACCACAGTCTGTACACAGGCCAAGGTATATATTAACAATACACACACTGTCAGCATTCACCATAAGTACACAGACCTCAGTACTGTACAAACAACCGCAGAATATCCAGATCATGTCATCAAATATAATCCCCACTGTACATAACATGTGTAGCAGTCTGATATCTCACTGGCTTGTTATCAGCTATGATGACACTAATGATGGTGTACAGCAGATATGCACCTCTTAATGTACGACATATGTACAAAGGTTGACAGAGTTGTGGCTGGAAGCACATACACAGGGCCAATATTGACATGTTGCTGTGATAACCACATGCATTTACTGTTGTAACAGGGTTTGTTGCAACATATGTCCTAAGAGGGATATGAGGTCAGTAACTGTCACGACTTCCACCATCTACAGACTGCAATCTTCAGACTACCTTCTGCAGTTCACAGATAGATGCTCTGTGGGTAACACATGACACCAAAGGCACAACACACTGCCCAGTCTGCAGATGACCCTACAGATGTGGATTCCTCATAAACATAGACCTCTCATGGCAGGTATTAAAACATGTAGGACAGCCATATCCACACACACACACAGTTAAACCATTACTCCAAATGCAGTATAGCAGCACTTACAGTCTGTAGTCAGGTTAGGCACATCCCCCTCCTGTGTGTTGCCCTGTTTTCACAGTGTATGTTGTTAGAGGTAAGTCCTCAATCCATCTGAGATGCTGTTTGCCAAACAACAGCTCTAGTTCCTGCTCACAGTGAAAGAAAAGGGCCAATACCAACATGATGTTCCTAGATATTGGAGTGTGTATCCATGCAATTGGCTATGGGAATGTTACCACAGCTGTTCCACATGCAATCAGCTAGGGGCGGGCTGCAATTCATGCAGAGGCCATCAGCTGATCCTGAGCATCACTTAAAATGCACATGCTGCTGCCTATAAAAAGCAGGTGTAGGTCTCCACGTCCACCAGTGAGGGAGTGAGAGAGGCAGACAGAGGCACTGACAAGTCAGTGGGTGATGGGAGAGTAAAACCTAAGCATGTTTGTGTCACACACCTACCAGCACAGGGTATCAACCCCCTGACAACTATAGTGCTAACACAGTCCTATGCAGTTATTGGATGCGCCACATAGGTTACTTGTTGTGGAGTCCTCAGAACATATATGTGATGGAGAGTGACATCTGCAACAGGGATATGGTAGCTATATGGTAGGTGACATACATGTGCCTGTCCGAATGAATAGGTGCCAGTGTCAACGCAGCCAAACCCTCACAGGGATGCACACACATTGGCACACTTGATAAGGCCAGGAATACAACTCATCACTAGTGAGATTGCCACAGCACATTACTGTGCAGGTATCACATGCATCACACGGGTCATATGGAGGGTCTATGGGCAAGGTCTATGGGCAAAAGTTATGGGGAGGTGTCTGGCATCAGATAGCATGCTTCAGTATGCCAATGGGGGTTGTAGTGAGTGTAAATGAAATCATACGCATCATACAACACACACACAAACACACAGCGTGCCAGTACTGACATGGATGGGTGCATTTATGTACAGGTATGTGGTGGGCGACCGTGCCAGATGGCTGTACACATCTAGGTGATGGTATACCTTGGCATCAGGCTACATGACAATGGTTTGCATTGTGGCTCAGGGCTATGGTTTCTGTGTTTGCCCACACAGGTGGGTCATGTATCCACCATCCAGTCACCTGGGTAACTATTGCGTATGGCCAATGCTGTTCATTGCTTGCCATGTATGTGTTCCTTAGTCCATGACATGGACAGTGTCTGGGATGTGCACACCTCCCACATGCATGTACAGTGCCATGTGGAACTTTACCTGGGGTGTCTGGCCCATGTTGCGATCACAGATTCTCATCAGATGTGCTAGTCCTGGCCACCTGTGGTTGGAACTGGTAACAGACAGCAGGTTACCCCTGCACCTACATTGATAGAATGCTAAAGACATTTCCTGGTGTCAGTGGCATCTGTCCGTACAGGGTATGTTGTCAGGCATGGTATGCCTTTGTGGGTCACATGTGATGGCATCACAGGTGTTGCAGGTCTCCAGTGGGGAACATGGGGAAGGTGCACTGTCTGCATATATGTGCCTAATGGACAGATGGAGAGGGTGCCATGCCCTGTGAAGGCCACTGCTTTCACTCAATAGTTACTATCAGTTGCCAATATGCAGTGTACTTCACACATGTTGGCTGTTGCCTTGGCATGTGTGCGTGCGTATGAGACATGTGGTGAGAGTGTGCTCTGGGTAATACTGGGGTTGCTAACTGTGATTGCCTGGCCTTGCTGTCACATGTATGGGTATGGATTAGCACTCCAGCCTCTTGGCTATTGCACATCTGTTATCACTGTACAGTGGACATTGTGATATATGCTAGGGCCACCATATAAGGAATTTGCAAAACACACTCCACATTGGTCCCAGGTGTCACACACTCACACCCACCTCCACACAGGATATGAGTTACAAACACACACACACACACACACACACACACACACACACACACACACACACACACACACACACACACACCTGGCATGTTTGGGTGTAGAACACCTACCTAACTAGTTTATTACACTACAGTACTATGCAGGTATAATATGCACCACGGGGATTACTGGTGAACACCTTCCCCAAAGGTGTATATCATATTGGCTGACATCAGCAGGATAGCCAAAGTAGGGCAATTGACATGTATTGAGTGTGACTAGCCTAAAATGCATTGCACCCTACAGTGACATTGAAACACACACAAAACTTCCAGACCTGCCATGGGTAGGAATAGAACCCTACCAGAGTTCTACATCACACTACAGCAGTACACAGGTATGGCATGTGCTACTGAGGTTACTGGACTATGCCCTTCACAGAGGTGTATTTCTGGGTGGATGACATCAGCAGCCTTGCCAAAGATTAGCATTTCACTTGTAGGGTGTGTGACAACCCTAAAAAGCATTGCTCCCTACACAGACAGGCACACACATGCCATGTCAGGGAGTAGAACACCTACCTAACTAATTTATTACACTACAGCAGTACACAGTTACAGGACGTGCTATGGTGATTACTGGGATACATGTTTCCCAGAGGTGTATTACTAGGTGGATGACATCAGCAGGCTTACCAGAGAAGAGCATTTAAATTGTAGGTGGTGTGACTACCCTAAAAAGCATTTATGTCTACACAGACAGACAGACACACACACACACACACACACACACAGTTGCCAAGCCTGGGATTAGAACTCCTATCTAACTACTTTATCACCCTACAGCAGTTCACATTTACAAGATGCACTACAGAGATTATTGGGATACAATCTTTTCAGACGTGTATTTCTAGGTGGATGACATCAGCAGCCTTACCAGAGAAGAGCATTTAAATTGTAGGGGGTGTGACTACCCTAAAAAGCATTGCTGTCCACACAGACACACACAGGTACACACACACACACACACACACACACACACACACACACACACACACACACACACACACACACACACACACACACACAGTTGCCAAGGTCAGGGTTATAACTCCTACCTAACTAGTATATCACACTACAGCATTTCATAATTACAGGACATGCTACAGAGATTACTGGTATATGACTCTCCCAAAGGTGTATTTCACAGTGGATAACCTCAGCAGGCTTATCATAGTGGGGATATGGGGAGGGCAGTGTGTGCGTGCATGGGCCATAACCCATTCATCTAGGGGTTGACACGCCACATGCTGGCACAACCTGGGTCATATTTCACAGGTACATGTATGCAGCTGCTAGGTGACTACTTCCTTGCACAGTCATGTTGCACAGCTGGCACGTGCACCACAAACTCTGTAATGCTGACAGATACCGGTGGCTAGTATCTATAGTGAGTGACATCTGACCCTCGTGTAGTTGTGTCCCTTTGCCTGTGTGCTGGGTGGGACAGGCCTGGATGGCTCCTTGTCACAGTCACCCTCTTCCACACATCTATGTATGTCTACCTTTGGCTTATTATAGAGTGTTTTCCTTACATATATACCTGTTGTCCTATCCACTGTGTGTGCAAAGCATGTTTGGGGCATACTGAGGAGTGTCTGCACTAAAATCTGTGGTTGCCAGATATGTCTGGTCCACTTGTGCTTGCAGACATGGCCTTCATGTGTTTAAGTGTGTGGGCTTGCCCAGTATGACCTTTCAGTTTGTTGTTGACTGACATTGCCTTCATTACTCTAAGTGTGTGGGCATGCCCAGTATGGCCATCTGTATTAAATGTGTGGATTGAGTCCAGGTAGTTTGTATTGCAGTGCTGACCTTTGAGTTGTAAACCTACAAGTAGCATGCTTTCTCTGCAGGGTATCCATCGATCACTTGGCATGGACTGGTACTACATTTCTGCATAGGATGGGGGGGGGGGCACACCTGACTATTTCTACATTTCTACACAGGATTTGGGGGGGGGGAGGCACACCTGACTGTTACTACATTTCTACGTAGAATAGGGAGGCACACCTGACTATATCTATGTTTCTACAAAGGATTAGGGCAGGGCACACCTGACTGTGACTACATTTCTACATCAGATGGGGGGCACACCTGACACTTGTAAAAATTTGCTAGGACTGTACTGGTATGTTGGATACTCCATTTCAGTCTGTAGTCTTACCTATTGCGCTGGCTATAGGCATACCAGTGTACTACAGATCTTAGCTTTTAATTACCTACATATTAGTTTCTGACTTCCTACCCTTTAGAACTGACATCCCACTGCCTGACCTGCTGTAGTCTATCTGTGTAGGCCACAGGTGGAGTTTCCCCATATGCCTCATTCTGAGGCCATAGCACAGCCTTTGTTTGTGTTTGTCTACACCTGTCCTGCTGGCTGTGACTGTTGTTGGGTATGTGACCCCCCCCCCCCGGCTGGCATGTGTGAGTCACTTACCTTGTGGGTGTCCCAGTAGTGAGGGTGGTGCTGCAGGGCTGCCTATGTCGGATGCACATAGTACACTCCCTACACATGGTTAGGCACAGGTAGTGTAATGTTTGGCATCCCTTTTACTGTATGTGAAAGTCGGAGAGAGGTGTTATTCCCTGGGTCCCTCCTGTGTCAGTGTATGTGCTATGCATTACCTCTTTACCAAGGCCAGGGCATACTGGGCATGCCTCTTTCTGCCTACTGGAGCAGGCTCAGGTTATTCCTCCCCAGAGTCACTCTGTACCTGTGCAGGCCTTGGCAATGGTGGGGGGGGGGGATGTGGCTCTGCCTGTGCTGTTCCTTCTGCAGCTGTTTACGCAGGATCATATTGTGTAGCATGGCACATACAGGGACAACTTAGGTACATGTAGCTGGTGAGTACTGCAAGGCTCCACCAGATGTGTCCAGGCACCAGAACTGTGAGTTGAGCATCCCAAACACATGCTCTACTATAATTCTGGTCTGTGCGTGTGCCTCATTATGGAGTTCTTGTTTGGATGTGTGTGCATTTCTGATGGGTGTCATCAGCCACTGCTACACTGCGTATCCAGCATTCCCCACTAGGTGACAATGAGGGATGTTCCCATTGGCAAATCTCTGGTACAGCTGCGTCAGATGCCAGATGTGGGAATTGTGATAACTTCCAGGGCAGCCAGCACACACATTCATTATTATGCCCTGGTCATCGCACATGACCTGGCAGTTGATGGAGGGGAAGCCCTTGCAGTTGATGTGAACCCCACCCCGCTCACCAGGTGGTGCTTTGATGCATATGTGCATGCAGTCTATTGCACCCACTACCTCAGGGTATTCTGCTATTTGGTGGAACAGTTGCATATTGCTGGCCAACGCCTCATGGCTGTTGGGGAAATATATGTGCTCACTGACATGTGCTGACAGGGCATCCAGGAACTGGTGGAGTACCCTGGATGCTGATCCTGTGAAATCCCCATCATATCCCCAGTTGGCCTTTGGAAGATACCTGTAGCTGATAATCTTAGGCCTACACATACCTTGGTATCCACTGGGATGGGTTTACCTCTGTTAGTTCTGTGTGTCAGACATGGCCGGCGCAGCTCAACAATTTGCTGTAGGCAGTCCCTGTCCACCCTATAGTGCTCCACTATCTACAGCTCATGTAGGTCCTGGTAGGTTACCCTGGGTCTGTACACTCTTCTCTGTCTCCTCACTGTGGGCTGGTCAACAGCATTCACATCCTCAACACCCTCAGCCTCTTCCACAAGTTCTATGATAGCTATTGCAGCCCCTATCATTTTGCTGTTGTGAGTGTTAAAAGTTCCCTGCTCGTTTACACCTGTGATGTAGAGTGTGGGAAAAACCAGAGGGGAAGGTGTTTGCTTAGTTTATGGTAGTGTTCTGGGCTGGGCTGGTCTGCTGCCTGTGTAATTGGCTGATTCTGATACATTTCACCTGCCAGCTAAGCTAGTTCTCCTTAATTACCTTCCTACTGCTGTTTTCCCTTCCCATTTCTTTCCTGTTTAAGCCTGTGTGCACACCACGCAGAGTGCTCAAATGTGCACACTGCCGCTATTTCCTGGTTTAACTTCTTTTTTCTTCCTGTAATACTCAGTGTGCAGCACGCACACCTGCTTAGACTTTGTAAAGAGTGCTAGACAGGTTTAGACACACCCTCTAGCTTAGCTGTAAGGAGCAAACCCAAGTCACAGGGCTCCAATCCACTTACAGTATGCCAGGCACCCCCCCCCCCCATGATGTCCCCTAACTCCTATACTTGCACCAAGCTATTCCTACTCTTACACTGTTGGGACCTGTCTAGCATGCTGGGGAAAACTGGGATTCACTATCATTCCCCTCATTTACATAGGATTGCCTGCTAATGCATAGTTACATGTCTCACAGTGAGCCTCTCCCCTTAGCAACCACTAATCACTGGCCATGTTGTCTTCTGCCTGCCATTGACTTGCATGCAGAATAGTGATTTTATTTAGAATGCTTATTTTAGGTTTATTTTATTTTTCCCTCGATCCCGTTTGCGCACCACTGCCCTACGCTTAAAAAGCTGAGATCGGCTAAAAAAAAAAAAGGTGATTTTTGTATTTATTGTTTTGTTTGCAATGCCAGTGGCCTTATACTTGGCCATTGGCATGCTTACTACATGATATGCAGCCTTTATTTGAGGCTGTCACAGCTCTGTTTTGGATTTTGCAGAAATGTACTCGGTTACTGAGTACATTTCTGCAGATAGCACTACTCTTGCATGGCCTGTTGCAAGCTTCCTGGATTGCAAAATCACCTTATTTCTATGGATTTCACCTGCAAATGGGGTGATTTGTATACCAGGGCTTAGTCCATGCATGATTAGTGCAGGAGTCCTTGTGCATGCCCCTGCAGGCTGTTCCTGGACCGCACGGCAGACATATTGCCTGCTTGAGCTCGTGCAAGATTTTGAGAATCCAGGGGATTGTGTTATAAAATTAATAAAAACATTTTGGAAAAAAGAGGGAGAGAGAAAGGAGGAAACACAAAACAAACAAAAAAGTGATTTATCGTTAAGCAATACATGTCATCACAAATAACTACTTAAATAAACACAAGATATACTTTACCACTTACCAACAAGATGACCACTTGGCATTCTACCATACAGGAAGAGGTGGTAGAGTGAGATAGTGTGCCAGACATGGGAGTATTGTGCAGTGCATGGATGCTAGGCAGACATGCTGGTCACCATGCATCATACTTTACCTGTCAATTGATGGAATGGTAGCCCTTCAATTTGCAGTAACACTCCCTTGTTTCATAGTTCATAGTTTCATAGTTTAGTACTAGGCTATCTGCCCTAGGGTATTTATAAGCCTAGCCGTAGTATATGTGGCTTCCGCCACCCCATGTAATGGTACAAAAGTAAAGATTTAGTTTACTGTGCCTCTGTCTAGTAGTGACACAGAGATGACCCCCGGGGGTAAACTTACGATCTCCCATCCACTCGTCAAGATTTCTCTTGAAGAGAGTCAGTGAGGGGCTCTGCCTAACATGAACTGGGATCCTGTTCCAGAGTGTGGGAAGCCTCTGAGTTATGAATCTGTCCCTCCAGCATGTCCTATTCATATTTGTGCTGAGGTTTAGATCTTTAGCTCTCGTGGTTCTGATGATTTGGATTTTTAGAGATGGAGCATGTCCATCAATTCCTGATTGGACATGGCCTTGTATGTCAGGCATAGATCACCTCTGAGTCAGCAGTGTGCTACTGAATAGAGCTGGAGTTTCTTTAGTCTGGCAGCATATGACATATGTTGGAGACCCTTGATCCTCTTGGTGAGGTACTTTTGGGGTCTCTCCAGCTGCTGCAGGTGCCGGGTGAGGTACATACCCAATGGGGCATTGTACTCAATCATGGGCCTGATAAGGGAGGAGTATAGGGGTACAATGACCTCCTTTGATCTGGATGTGAATCCCTTCATGATAAGGTGGGCAAGGTAAAAGGTCTTTCTAACCACTTTGGCAACGTGGGTGTCGAATGAGAGGTCACTGTCAACTTGGGTCCCCAGGTCTCTGATTACTTTTTCCGTACTCAGTGGGTTACTGCCTATGTGATAATTTGTGGGTACTTTGTTTTTCCCAAAGGGGATGACTATACATTTTTTGGCATTTAGTTTAAGGCCATGACTTCGGCACCAGTTGTCCGTCTCAGTAAGGCCTTTCTGTAGGATGCATGTGTCAGCTGGTGTATCGACTATGGCGCCTAGTTTGCAGTCATCTGCAAACTTTGTCAGCCACATCCCTCCCGTGTTTGCTTTCACATCTGAGAAATAAATGCCGAACAATAGGGGTCCCAGGACAGAGCCCTGTGGGACACCACTTGTGACTGGCTTTGAGTCTGACATAGCTCCAGCGATTTTGACTTTATGGGTTCTGTCCTTTAGCCAGTTTGCAACCCATCTTGTAACATATGGGTTTACATTTAAGCTGTTGAGCTTGTCTATGATGCCTGAGTGGGGTATTGTGTCGAAGGCTTTAGCCAAGTCCAGGTAGGCTGTATGGACTGCTTTGCCCTCATCAATGGCTCTAGTGACTGTTTCAAAAAAGTCAACCAGGTTCAAAAGGCAGGATCTGCCCTTTACAAAGCCGAACTGGGCAGGATCAAGTGTCTGTAGGTCCTCGATGTCTCTGTTTATGAGTTCCATAATGATTCTTTCCATAGCTTTGCAGACCAGGCTGGTTAAGCTTATGGGGCGGTAGTTTCCAGGGTCTGTAAAGGAGCCTCCTTTGTGGAGTGGGACCACTGTTGCTGTACGCCAGTATTCAGGTACATATCCTGTAGTAAGGCTAAGGTTAAACAGCATTTTTATGTGCGGGTTTAGCTCCTCTTGGAGATTACGTAGCACGCAACCCGGGATACTGTCAGGTCCCATAGATGCTGTGTTTTTAGCTTTGCTGAGAGCAGCTCTCACCTGGACATCTGAGATGACAGGGAGGTTACATTCAGCTGGGATAACTATTTCTTCTTTTGGGGGTGAGGGAGGGGAGAAGTTTGCACTGAACCTGTCTGCCAGTATGTTGGCAATATTTGTGGGTTCAGTGTATTTTTTGTCGTTATGAACTAACTCTGAGCATACCTGAGGGTTTCCGCCCAGGTTTCTAACCTAGCTGAAGAAGGCCTTATCTTTAGTGTCCTTAGCGATTTTTCTCTCAAAGTTGGCCTTGGATGTTTTTATGCTAGTGCTGGTCAGCGATGCCTTCCCTTTATGGGATTTTGCTCTGTCTTGCAGTAGCTTCATTCTTTTGTTATACAGTTTGTTTATGGCTGGGGTCCACCAGACAGGACGCCTGCCCTTGGTGGAGAGGGTCTTGGTTTTATTTGGAATTGCATGATCCATGCATTCTTGGAGATGTCCGTAGAAAGCATTTGTGAAGGATTCAGCATTGTGGGATGTGGTTTCCTCTGGCCCAGGGGGCTTAAATGATACCATCTCAGTTTTGAGAAGTGTAAAATTGCCCTTTGAGAAGTTTCTCACTGTAGTTTTTTGTGCTGGGGGTGGAGATGGGATATGAATATCCAGGGTGATTAGTTTGTGGTCAGATCTCACTAGTGAGGGGTATACTTCCGGTGTGGAGCATTTTGTCCCCATGTTTGTGATGATCAGGTCTAGTATATTTTCTCCCCTTGTGGGAGAGGTGACTAGCTGTTCCATTGCATTCGAGTTAATGAATTCCAGGAACCTTTGGGCTAGGGTGTTAGGGCTAGAATAATGCACCCAGTCTATGTTAGGGTAGTTGAAGTCTCCCAATATGATGGTATTTGGTGAGACATTCATATCCTCCAATGTCTTCAGGAAGGCTGAATGGGGTTCCTGAGATTGGGAGGGTGGTCTGTAACATGCTACCAGTTGTATAGCAGTTTTGCCTACAGTTAGTAGCACCTGGATGGTCTCTGATGCTTCATGTGTTGCCACTAACCTGGAGGTGTGGGTGTCCTTGATGAATATGGACACTCCCCCTCCCTTTGTGGTTCGGCCCGAGTTCTGGGGCTGAAATGCATGATACGAGGTATAGCCTGGTAGAGCTGGGGTGCTCTCAGGAGCCTTGAACCAGGTTTCAGTTACTGCACAGACATCGATGCTCTCCATACTGAGGAGTGCTTCGAGAGCCTGCATCTTGAGATTTAGACTTCTGGCGTTGAGCAGCATTACCCTTAGTTTTTTTTTCCCTTTTTGTTTTCTAAGGAGGTGGGTTTGTCTTTTGAGCCTTGCCTAAAAAAGGCACTATGGGGGTGGCAAGAGCCTTATCCAATATCCGGAAGCCCAGTGGTGACAGGTGCAAGCCGTCCCTTGCGTAGCAGCGTGGCTTGTTCAGCATGTCATCCCAAGCAGACAGACATTGGATCCCCCTAGAATGACACCAGCAATTGAGCCAATTATTAAAGCTGATCATCTTGTCCTTGTATTGTGGCATCATTCTTGGTGAGGGCAAGATGCTGCTCAGGGTCAGGGTCATAACAGCCTGGGCTACATAATCAGAGAGCTCCTGTATGTCTCTTTTCATGTAGTCCAGGGAGGTACGTCTTAGGTCATTAACGCCGGCATGGACAATGACGGAGTCATATTTATACTTACTTTGGAGTGACCTGAGTTAATGTGTTATGTGGCAGATCCTAGCTCCCGACAGGCAGCTCACCGTTACCCTCTCCTTGTTCAGCCTGGTAAGCGGAACACCAGTGTGTCTGACTATAGAGTCACCAATTACTAGTGTATCAGGCATGGTGTTTGGCCTTAAGGGCTGTGATTATTTGACACACTGCTTTATTGAAGTATGTGTTTCATGTGTTATGTTTTGAGGTGGTGGATTTTTGGGTGTCTGCTTTGGGAGCCTCTGTTGTTTTGGTAAGTTTTTTATTAGAGCGTCCGAGTATGTCTTTGTGTTATTATGTGTTTGGTTTGCAATTGTGGTAGGTCTATGAGGGACTGGGTTTGCTGTGTGTGTGGTTACCTTCTCCTCCTGTCTGGTCTTGCCAGACCTGAGTTGAGAGAGTTCAGCCTCCAGTTTGGCTATATAGTTGCATCTCTCACATGTATTTGTGTTTGTTGGGAGGAGGAGAGGGTTGTCTGTGTACATGAGACAATTGTAGCATTGTCTCAAGATTCCCAGATTAACCAGCTGAACCGGAGAGGATGCCAGTGATCCACCACTCGACATGCTAGAATAGTATAAGGGAGTGCTGTGCCTTTAAGGGAAGTGGGTATTCACAGGGGTGGTAGGTGTAGATTAGACGGGCCTTTATTTGCAACATGGGTGCAATCAATTTCACCAAGTACTGCAGGAAAATGTGCCAAATTATAAAAGGCACTCATGGTCCAGGATCATTACTGGTGACACCGGGAAATAGATGTTCTGATCTACATGTGCCTAGAGTATTTCCAGGAACTGCTGAAGTATGCTTAAGGCAGAAGACTATGAGATACCAAACATCCTCAGTTTGTTTCTGGAAGTCCTCATGAAAAGTATAATAAGGGCTTAACACATAGAGATAGAAGGGACATGTATCCCAGCAGTACCCCTATGGGGCTCAAACATGCTCAATAAGACACTTATAATATCCCTGTTCACCCTGTATCTATCAAGGATTTTCTGATTCTCAAAATTATAATGAGTAATTTTCTACTTATATCTCTGCCTTCTTGGCTGGTGAGCACCGCTGGGTGCAAGCATTTTTGGCTCTGCCAAGACAATCACTTCACACTGGGATATATCTTGGATAACAACAAAGGACAATGTCATAGCAGATTGCAAAGTAGATAGAAAAGCTTATGACTATGAATTGCAAATGTGCAAGTGAAGGACTTAATAACATACATGGTTTTACATCATTGCTCATTTACATCTCATTATATTTGCATCTGCATAAATATATTTGCACCTATTGTGTGAGGGAGTAAATACAATTTATGAATCATGCCTTTGCCGAGCTTGTTTGCAAAGTGTGTCAATCACCTTTACGCATTTATGTAATGACTAAGAATACCATCCAATATCAGCCAAATATCATCAATTAAATTGTACGATAGGAGGTGCTGCCAGCCATGCCAGGGAGAAGAAGTGAAGCAGATGTATGACTTATGCCAGCACAGCTAGCTGGAATTTTGTAAATAATTACATGTCCTTCGTATATCAAGCTGATTTGTACAGATGCTTGTGCTGAAAATGAATTTGTGAGCATTGCTTGTGTTAATTGTGCTAAAATGTATCAACAGTACAGTCTGCTGAAATGAAGAGAAATGTACATGTATTATGGCATCTGAATTAAATGTACAGTAAATGTTTTAATAGAGGACACTGCCACAGCAATGATTAACCAGCTGGATTATTTTAAGAAAAAATAAGGGAAATGTAAATGAGCTGTTAAGTCATTGAATGGCACACCACATTGCTGAGTAGGCCCGGTGATGGTAGGTCTGCGAGCAGCCATTATTTGTTAGCTTTTGCAAAGAAGGGGTGAAGTGTTGTAAATGTTTCTGGCTCCAGGCATTGCCATAAAAACTCTAAATGTGTACTGTAGCAGTCTACTAAAGTCCTGCCTCAAACTTCAAAGGGATATACTGTGAAAATTTAGAGTCAGTTGACCAGATAAGGTCATTCTGCATGTCATCTTGGATATAATATTTCACAGGGAATAATCTCAGAATATAGAGTATTCTGTTAGGGAACCTGTCTAGAAAGACTGCTCATGTATTTCATCTTGCCTTGCCCAAGTAATTTACTAGGGAGCAGCATAATTCTCTTATATTCAGTCAGGAATATAGTGAAGCTTAGATATTGTTTTTCCTTACTTGTATGAGCCTGTCCATCAATGTTGTATTCAATATTTTTTGTGATATGAACTCTGGCTTACTGTGAATATATATGCAGTATTTTCATGTACTTTTATCATGTATTATTAGATATATTTAATACTTTTATCATGGCTGGCTCTTGTAGATAGTACTTACCCTTTGAGAGCACTTAATTTATTTGGTGACACTGGGTGGGCCTCTCCAGAAGACCTAGCCATCTTGGTGAACTACTACCATTTGTATTAATATTAATATTACACAGTATAATTGGATTCCCTTTTAATAGCCTTATAGTAACTGACAGGTGGCAGTGATAACTACCTTATAGTCTGGGTTGAGTGGGAAATCTGTGCCAGTCTTTCTCAAGTGTGTGTGTGTGTGTGTGTGTGTGTGTGTGTGTGTGTGTGTGTGTGTGTGTGTGTGTGTGTGTGTGTGTGTGTGTGAAAATTAAATCTTAAAGAGTGTGTGTGTCAGCTACTTGGGGCAGGAGCACAAAGTGGGTTTACAGAGAGGGTGCTGGAGGACTTTCTTGGACAATCGGCTGAGGACCTAACCCTACAGCTATACCAGTTGGGTGTCTTATTGGGGATCTGGAGAGAGACAGATATAGAGACATCCAGACACTGGGCTGAGTGTGTTCCCTGTGTGCATTAAGCAAAATTGTACATGATGCAAAGAGGTCTGCATCTGCAAATACTGAGAGTATCCATTAGTATTCCAAGTGCACGTTCATCTCCAGTGTCAGTGGTGAGGATTCAGGCTATTTGATTACTGGCCCAGTGTGTGGATGTTGCATATTGGTTCCCATCCCATGCTGGTAGTAGTGGTGGGCATCACATTATTAATGAGGAATAACGAAGTAAGAAAGGGTAGGAGTTTGGCATAATGGTTAAGGTGTTTACCTTACAAACTAAAGGTGCAGGGTTTGATTCTCTCATGGGGTGCCTAGGCTTTAAATGGTCCACAAGGACAGTTAGCCTAGTACTAATATACGAACCTATGGATCTATAAGAGCATTGAAGTCATAGATGGGCAAGTGTAGTAGATAAGAGGTAGATAAGAGGTGGAATAGTAATAAAATGTAATAAATACACACATGCACAGATAACTTGACTAAAACATTGTATTTTGTTGGATTAAATATGTGCTATTTTAGTTTTAACATTGCAAGTTGAATTAATATTGGCAGGAGAAGTGAGGTTAGTTGATGCAGTTGTAGAACTGCATATTCAGTTTTATGAAGTTGGGTAATTAGGGGAGCTTTAATTTATGTCTGTCTTTTGTTCATCTGATTTCTGGATGGAACTTTCTCTAATGTTTTCCAATGCAGTCTGAGATCCAGAACTTGTGGATAATATAAGCAGCAGATGACACTCAGATACTTGGGATTTTGTCATGTGCAGGGTTGTAGTTATTCACAGTCCCATGTTGCATGTCTTTGCAGGGAAAACAAATAAGCTTAAGACACATATGCTCACGTAAGTGAATGTATAATGAGATGAACATTATAAAAATTAGGAATATGAGGCCATTATGCCTTGCAATTATATATGATCTATACAAGTCACAATTTCATATGTTGGGAAAATTGTACAACAGTGTGTTCCTGACTGTAAAATGCACCAAAATATTGGTGCTCTTGAATGTGAGAATGCTAGGATTAGCAGAAATGGCCATGTTGAATCATAGAGCTAAGTATTACCAATTTAAGTTGATATGAATCTAACAATAGATTCCTGTCCCAGAGACTTCCCATACTTTGGAACAAGCTACCCATCTATGTCAAGCAAAGTTCCTCATTAGCACTCTTCAAGAAAAATCTTGATGAGTGGATGGGAAATAAAAAATACACCCATGGATCACTTCTGTGGCTCTGCTCAACAGGGGCACAGGAAAATAACTTGCTTTGGTGGCGTAAGCCAGGGAACCTTGTTGGCTAGACTTACTAAGGCCCTTGGTCCAATAGCCTAGTACCTACCTATGAACCTATGAACAAGAGTCCAACTAATAACCACACCAGAAATGTGGAAGAAACATCAAAATTCCAGATAAAACTCCACAGATTTATTACAGAGTTAAGTGCTTCCGTCCCCAAGTGGGACTTCTTTAGAAATGCCATTATTAAAACACAAACCATTTGCAGATATCTCAAACTAATTATGTGACAGCTTGATAAAAGTATAAAACCCTTAAGATAGTGTACATTTTATATTAAAAGGCATACATTTAAAGTTAATGGACATTTCAACTGTGGTTATTAATTCAAGTTGGTATGTATGAGGTGATATCTGTCACCAAAGGAAGCAATATTGCTGTCAGGTGATATAGCAGATCAGAACATTGTCTGAAATGAGTTGTCTACATAGACACTGTGGGAATTAGTGTTATCCACCCATACCCATGTATACCAGGTTAGGTACCACTCTTTCTATTCTTGCTGCAGGGTCTTTTCAGAAATGAGCACAGGACACGCCCTATATTTCTAAGGCCCCTTCCTCAAGAGTTATCAACAAGTTTTTTTCGGCATAATACTTTATTTGGAAGAGCATATGTGGTCTCCTAGTTCACCACAGGAGAGTGATAACACCATATGTGCTTCTGCAATACTCGCCACCTATTTGAGGTACTTGGTTCTAGACACTATATGCACCCCCTGCTACTTAACTATATCAACTCTGAGATTGCACTTCAGTACACTAACTGCAATCTCGGAGTTGATATATTTAAGTAGTAGGGGGTGCAGGGGGCGCAGCCCCCCACATGGGAGTGCAGGGGGGCTTGCCCCCCCCACTTATACTTGGAGATGAGTAATATGGTTTGTGTTTTATTTATTTCTGCATGTACTTGTGCTGGAATATAGTAAGTGTTGGTATCATGTGTGTTTTCAGTCAGTATTTTGAACTTTCAAGATTTTAGTTTCAGGATTTTGGTCTTCAGAATTTTGGTCTTTCAGGATTCTGTAGTACTCCCATACACACATATATATATATATATATATATATATATATATATATATATATATATATATATATATATATATATTTAATAAAATCCCCACCTGACCCACAGTCACATATGTTTGTGAAGATGAAGGGATACCATTCCATGAACTACCAGAAAATCTGTGTTGCATGGTGGATTATAACCAGTCTGTCTGCACAACATCCAGGCAGTTTGCATGTTGACATTCCATAAGATCAGCTAGCTGGTAAGGGAAGGCACTATGGTAACATTAATGTATATAGCTATAATTATAGCATGGGTAAATGTACCTCCCCAACAGATCTTGATATTGTATCACAGATGTGATGGAGACCCATTAGAGCACTGAATAATAATGTTCTTGTGGAACTTGCACAGTATGACCAAACCACAGTGCAACACTCACTAGCCTGTAGCATCATGGAGCATGTCTTTGTTCTTCTCCTAAATGCCCAATTCCATAGCCTCGATATGTCTGGGTAGGCATTTCAGTATAACCCTGTCACAATCTGCAGGAAGAATCTAGCATATTGCATGTTACATAATATTTTGCTGAGGAAGCAAGCACGGCAGTGTCATGGCATCAGTGAAGCTGAAAAGTGCACACAGATGGTGGACAGATAAGGCATAATAACATTGTTTCTTTAGATCTGGGTTGAACAGGAACAAACTACTGCCACACAATACCACCAGCCATGCAGACAGGGATGAGCACAGTATGTGACAGTGCATTGACATGTAGTCTAGAACTAAAGGCACTAACAAGTAGATAGTGACTGTGTAGTGTCAAAAGAAAAAAAAAGTGATGCATACAGTATTACTATCCATCTGTGCTGATCAATGTATGGCCAGGCCACATGGTTTTACAGGCATTGCCTCAAATATCATAATGAAGAGAGGGTAGATTCTGTCACAGCTGATATTATGTAAACAGCTTGTAACTGTCAGGGTAATGCATGTATGTCTACATACACACTGGGATGATCAGCTGCATCAAAAGCAGCAGAGCCAGGGGTATCAATGTGATGGACACTCTCTGTCAGTAAATATATGATTATATAAGTTCATACTACTGGCATAGTTCAGTTGGGTTTAAGGTTCTCTCATGGCAATGATCATGTGCAACTATAGAACTATGACCTAAATGAAGTTCTCTGTTGAGGTGTCTTGCCGATGTAGGTTGGGTGCTGTCACTACTCACAAGGAGAGGTAGCAGTCTCTCATATATTGATTGGTACTGGTGAAGACTCACATCTTGTGATGGCTTCTACATACCCATCCCAGGCATTTACCCTACATAGCCTAGAACAGCACTGTCATTGTGGGCATTGATGGTTTTCCTGACAATCCTACATATGAAGGTGCACATGGAAGCAGTGTATATCACACAAGAGACTCCATCAAACCAAGTATTATACTCTACTGGAGTCCATGCCTTAAAAGAGCAGCTCACACTGCTATGTGACTCATAAATGTTTCACAGCAGAGTATTCAGTTCCATAATGGACTAGATAACTTCAGACTTTGTTTGTATGATACTACAGCACATCTGCTATTGATCTTGTATGCTGCCTACACGTTTATTGCCACCTGAAATGTGTGATGTCATTGGGCAACCTTGCAAAGCTGCACTGTGGTGTGTATACTCACACTGGATGCAGTGTATTCATATGCTACTGCAGTAAAAGAGGAAGCATCGTTGGTGATCCCAGACATGGAAAAAACTTTCCAGTGGGGATGATGAGCACTTGTAATGTATGAGTGCAGATGAAGCCATGTCTTCATCTAGTGTATGGATGACTGTTCATCCAGGAAAGTGATAGACAGTGACACAGTGGCATTTGATTATGACTCAGGCATTTGTGCATCTTCATCATTGACAGCTCATGCAGATTTGCTAATATCTGCCTCTTAACCTACCCCATCCACATCAGGTGTCACATAGCAGTGATATGCCCTGTGAATACACAACAACAGACAAACCATTTTCAAAAACAGTACCTGTGATACTACTGTGAACCTGTGAATTGCATGTTGAGGGTGACCATGCAAAATCAACCCGCATCTGCTATTGTCTTGATGTACTTGAATACTTGATGCTCTGTAACAAAACATAAGTACTGTATTGTGTGGACATCCTGTTGCCCATATCTGTTGTGGTGATGTTAAATAAACTGTTGTAACCATCACTTACCTGATGCATCATTTACTGGGAAGTGAGCAGGTGTTATATATTGAAGTAAGTGTTCACTCTACCGGGGAAGATCCACCCTCAGCTCCTCAGGTGCCTTCCCTGTGGCCAGCCTCTCAGGCTCTATTGAAATAACTTTGTCTTGGCATGGTGCAGAAAGTCAGTAACACACTTATGATATAGTTTTAGTGTGTGACTCTGCCCACCCACAACACCGATGTTATAGCACACTGTCTGTCACACCTGCTCCTTAAGCAACCAATAATGCCTGACAGGGTGTGTGTTAATGTATAATTAGTTCCCACCCATAGGTGCTGTGGTGTTGGGTCTCTTACACCACTGGAAGGGCATTAATTCTACATTAACACACACCCTGGAGGGCATTATTGCACTTAGAGAATGGGTTCTCTGCAAAATGTTTGTGTTTTACTTACTTGTTTATTTTTTTAAGTAATATAGTATTTTTTATATACATTTTTTTTTACTCAAAAACATTTTTTTTTGATTTTCCAATAACAATTTAGAAAACAGAATAATTTACAATTTAAATGACAAATGATCATAAACTGTGTATAAGATTTACAGGGGCCTCAAACAGAAAAGATGGGAATAGCAAATAATATAAACAAATGAAAAAGGTTATATAATATTCAATAGTTCTTGCTTCTAGATTGATTAATTAGATAGAATTGTATCTGGATTCATTGTCTTAATAAGGGAGAAAACCTTCTTCCAAGGATTTTAGTCCATTTTCTAGGAGAAATTCTTAGTTCTTTTACTTTTATTTCCGTTGATGCTACTTCATCCAGTAGATTCATGAAGTCTTCAACAGTTGGAATGGAGGGTGACATCCATCTTCTTGTGATGCATTTTTTGACTACTGCCATAATTGTCCAAAGAAGATATTTATTTTTGATATTCAATGTAATAGAATAATTTATATTCAAAAAAATTAAAGATTCAGATAATATAAATGAATCATTAAAGATAGCTTGAAGGAAATGTCCAATGTCTTCCCAAAATGTTTTAATGAGAGAACATTTATAAAAGATTTGAGACCAGTCAGCCTTACATTTTAGAGAGCATCTCCAACACGTTACCTCATTAGAAAGATTAAATTTAGCAATTCTATTAGGAGCGTAGAATTCTCTATACAAAAATTTCCAGGAAAAAATTCTCCAAGAAGTTAATTTAATGGAGTGTAGGAGATTAGTTTCATTTTCAGAGGTTAAATATAATGTATAATCCCTGGTAATAAAGTCCCAAAATTTCTGATTAGGAATAGTTTTGTAGTTAATTATGACTTTATAGAGTTTTGAGATTAAAAATTTTCACCTAAGTTCTCCATGTAGCATTTTATGTATAAGAATTATAAATTTAGGTGCAGATGTAAAGGGAGATTTCTTTATAGTTCTGCATAGATCTTGAGTAAATGGAAGTATACTGTTAAGAGCTATCCAATCTGATTCTGATAAATTAAAAGTTTCAATTATTTTTTTTGCATCAAGAGTAACTAAGTTTATTATACAATGTTACCAGCATATACATTTTTTCGCTTCCCAGTTATTAAGAATATCTGCATTGATATTATTGAAAATAATTTTTGCAATTTTAAAGGTGTATAGTAGTTGTATCCATAGTTTAATATCAATATTGTTGTTAACAAAACATCTAAAAGCATTGTAAGTATAATTTATATAATTTAGATTTGTGAGTTTAATGACATTATATTGTAGATTGACACAAAGTGCATACTAAAATTTATTGCTCAGATCATTTAGTTGTACATTTTTTATTAATTTATTTTCATTTAGGATAATGGTTGCATGTAGGGATTTCCATGCTGAAGAAAATTTTGGATCAATCCAATTTAATATTGTTCTGAGATTAGAAGCTTTAATGTAGGATTCTAAGTCAGGAAAATGTATTCCTGCCAGTTCCCATGGTCTAATATGGTTTGATAAAGCTATTCTATTTTTATTTGGGTACCATAAGTATTTTAAAATAATTCTGTTTATCTCTCTTAAAATATTTTTACTTGGTAATATAGGAATGGATAAAGCAATGTAATTTATTTCTGGTAACAAAATAATTTTAATTAGCTGTAACCTATCTTCAAAATTTAAAAGTAATTTGTTCCATTTCTCTGTAAGAGTTTTTACTACATTCACTATATTGTTATAATTCATATTTAAAGTTAATTCTATATTATCACACAGTACAATCCCTAAATATTGTAAAGAAGATACTTGTTTCCCAGCTATTCAACTCTTAGTAGATTTAGTGTTATCATTAAGTTTTTTTTTATTTAACAATATGTGATTGGATTTATAACTACTGATTTTAAGCCCTGAGATATCATAGAATTTTTTAACTAGTAATTCTAATTATTGTAAAGATTCTTCTGTGTTCATTAAAGTAAGATCATCTGCAAATAGCATTATTTTAGATTCAAATTGATTATATATATATTAAAGCCTTTAATTTTGGGGTTAGAATGAATTTCCAAGGGAAAAGGTTCTATTGCTAATGCAAATAAGACTGGAGACATTGGACAACCTTGTTTGGTACCCCTAGTAATTTCAATAGATTTAGATGTAAATGGTCCTAATTTTACATAGGCTAAATTATCGTTATAAATATTTTTTATAAAATTAATAAATTGGATAGGGAATTTGTATGATTCAAGAATTTTAAAAAGAAAATTCCAGTCCAGGGAGTCAAAAGAGATTGGTCTATATGAACTACATAAGTGAGAATCTTTATTTTCTTTTAGTATAGGAGTAATTAATGAATATCTCCATGAATGTGGAATAGTGCCTTGTAAGTACAATTCATTAAAAGCCTCATGTAAAACTGATATAGCTGAGGATGGTAAAAGCTTATATATTTAATTAGTAATACCGTCTATGCCTGGTGATTTGTTATTTTTCCTTTCTTTAATTGTTTCATTAATTTCCTTTAGGAAAATTCATTTTTGAATTACATTAAGTTCTCTGGTAAGTTTTTTTAATTTAGAAAAGTCTAGATCATGATCTGAAATACTTTGTTGAAGATCTTTGTTTTTGTATTGTTCTGAGAAGTGATATTTGAAGGCATCTAGAATATTGCTTATGTCAGAAACTTTTTTAATTATTACTACCTTCATGAGCTACACTTATAATATGTTCAGTGGAGTGTCTTTTTACTCTCAATGCTTGATTGTGCATATACTTTGGAGAAACAGAATAAGAGTTTAATTTTAATTTTTCTAGGGCTAAATTAGTTTTGTGAGTTAAAATGTCATTATATTTTTTTATTTAAATATTCAATTTATTTTTTCTTATTCGATAAAACTTTTATATTATCATTGATTATTAATACTTTTTTGTATATTAGATAGTTCAGACTCCCCTCTTTTGTTTTATTATTAATCCATTCAATAATTTTCATGTATAGCTAGGCTTTTAAGGAATCCCATAGGATTACTACTTTTACCTTACTAGTTAGGTTATTGTCTAGAAAAAAATATATTTCTGAGACTAGCCAATGTTTATACTGCTTTAATTTAGTAATGTAAGTTGGAATTCTTTTAGTGAAGAACAGTTTCTTAAAATTCATTTGAAGATTAAAAATGAGTGCACTGTGATCAGATATAGGACATGGGGTTATTGTAAAGTATGATATTTTTGTTTTTAGCTCTTGAGATATAAAAATTTTACCAGTTCTTGTCTGAGTCTTATACCTAAAGTCAAAGTGAGAAAATTCTAGTGAATTAGCATTTTTGAGATAAAATAAATCATAGAACTGTAAATTATCTATCCGTTTTTTAAGATATTTTCCTATAGAGGTAATACAAAAAGGTCTTTTATTAGAGGTTTCTGAATCACTTAGTAAAAAGTTAAAGTCTCCTCCTAGAATCAAACTACCCTTAATAGTTTTAATGATAAGTTCTAAATTTTTTTTATTGTTTTAACTCCAATTCCAGGAAACCAATAGGTGTTCACTAATGTCCAAATTCTGTCACTAAATGTTATTATTATAATTGATAGAAGACCCTCTTTATCTTCATAATTGTAAATGATTTGGAGGGAGATAGTATTTTTTTTCCATAATGTTAAGACTCCTCTAGTTTTTTTAGTGCATGAAGAATTGGATAATTTTAAGTATTCATTTGGACTCCAAATAAAGCTACCATTTGCTTTAAAATGAGTTTCTTGTAAAAAAAACTACTTGTGCTTTATTTAATTTCAAATATTTTAGTAAATTAAACCTTTTCTTTGGGTTGTTTAAACCATTAACATTCAAAGAAAGAAAGGTCAAGTCCATCTTATTTACTCAAAGGTTAAGAGTGATAAAAGGATATGATAGCAAGTGTTTGTAGTATTTAAGTCTTGTAAACCCTTTTTGGAGAAGTTATATTTTTTGACAAATTACTAATTCTCATTGAGTGATATGTTCTGAATTTAGATTGAGGCCTGTAAAAGGAAAAAAAAGTTTTTAAAAAAGTAATTAAATTTCAGTAAATCCTTTAACTGACATGGAATGAAATCCATTCCTAATCTGACAGAATAAGAATATCCAGTCAAATTAATCATCTTTCCAAAGACTTGAACATTTGCCCAACTTGACGGTCCAGAATATGTATTCTATGGAAAATTATGTAATTTTATTTGTATGCGAGAACAGCAATATATTGATGTAACAGAAGATTTTGATTTTAATAAGTGTATTTTTAGTTTTACTGGTAAAACATTGTTTGTTTGAGAAAAAACCCATTCTCATTACCATATGTATTCTTACTAAGTCAAGAATTTTATAACTTGACAGGCAATATTTATGAGAATATTTATCAAAAAAGAAGTATTCAAACAATAACAAACTATTTAAGCATTTCTATTTGACTTGATAGAGAAACTATTTTTGCATTAGTTAGGATAATCACTAAAATTAATAATTCAACATTTAAAACAGTTTATAGTAATAAAAGTAAGTTTAAACATGCTGATGAATTAGAATTAAATACATTTCACTCTTCACTAGACTAATATTAGTTAGATGGCTTACAATTAATAGGGAAAACTCTATTAAGCCAATTCTAATCTAGAAGTGTTGTAAGTCGAATTATGACTACTTATATAAAACCTTGTATTTCACTTTCCTCTTCTTCATTTCTCTTTCCCCTTTTTCCTCGTATATTCCCTCTCACCCCTTTATTTTTTTCCCTGTTCCTTAGTCTTCCTCAGATCTCTTTTAGTGATGTGGAACAACTTTAACATTTGTCTTTAGGCAATTGTTATAACACTTCAAACACCTTAAGCAGAATTTTAGACTCTTCTCAGTGCAACTCAACTGTTGACTCATTATTTCACATTCATTTTTTTATGAAGTAACACCATTTTGACAGCAATTCATTGCATTTTCCAACAATTACTATTTCATCAAGTACATCCATGGTAACAGAAATGAAGATGTGTCTTCATTACCAACCTTAGAGTTATAATGTTAAGATTAAATATAACAAAAACATTATACCTCTCTTATCATAAGGAGAAACTGCAAGAAAAAGTACAATTCATACAGTTTCCTTCCTGTGGCTGTAGCTCAATATTTAATTCTTGTGTGATTTTACTATTATATACTTTAAGGTATGTCACAAAAAAGGTGTAATAGATTACACGCTTTTTGCTGTTTTATAGACCCAAGTTGTAGTTATGTCTTAAGTCTACTGTGGAGGGTAATGAAGAAGCATTCAGTGACAATAGGGTTCTTACACAGCTGCAACCCAAAGCTATTTCCCATGCTATAGTAACAAGAATTTGATTTAGATCGTTAAAGGCATAATAATTGAATATTTAGGACCAGACCTCTAATGAAGTACTCTGACATCACTTTCCTGACATAACAATGAAGATATCGTGTGTAGACTGGCTGTTACTTTATAGGTTCATAGGTTCATAGGTTTATACTAGGCTATCTGCCCTAAGGCATTTATAAGCCTAGCCCAAATTATTGTGGCTTACGCCACCCCTTATATGAAAAAATACTGTGCCCATTAGTTTGTTGTGCCTCTGTCCAGCAGTGACCCAGAGATGATTCCTGGGGTAAACCTACGATCTCCCATCCACAGGTCTAGATTTCTCTTGAACAGAGTCAGCAAGGTGCTCTGCCTCACATGGACCGGGATTTTATTCCACAGCATAGGGAGTCTCTGAGTGATAAATCTATCCCTCCAGCACGTCCTATTTATATCCGTGCTAAGGTTTAAGTCGCTTGCTCTAGTGGTTTTGGTGGATTTGGATTTTTGAGGTGGAGCATGTCCATTAATTCCGGGTTGGACATGGCCTTGTATGTCAGGCACATGTCACCTCTGAGCAGACGGTATGCGACTGAATAGAGCTGGAGTTTCTTCAATCTGGCAGCATATGACAGATTTTGGAGTCCCTTTATCCTTTTGGTGAGGAACTTTTGGGGTCTCTCCAATTGCTGCAGATGTCGGGTGAGATACATCCCGAATGGGGCATTGTACTCGATCATTGGTCTGATCAGTGAAGAGTACAGGGGAACAATGACCTCACTAGATCTGGATGTGAATCCTTCATGATCAGGTGGGCAATGTAGAAGGTCTTTCTAACCACTTTAGCAATGTGAGTGTCAAAAGAAAGGCCACTGTCAACCTGGGTCCCCAGGTCCCTGATAACCTCTTCTGTGCTTAGTGGATTGCCACCTATATGGTAGCTTGGGGTTACCTTGTTTTTCCTGAAGGGTATGACTATACATTTTTGGCGTTTAACTTCAGGCCATGGCTCTGGCACCAGCTATCTGTTTCCGTGAGTCCCTTCTGAAGGATATCAGTGTCCGATGCACTTTCCACTATGGCGCCCAGTTTGCAGTCATCTGCAAACTTTGTCAGCCAAAGTCCTCCCATGTTGGCCTGTACTTCTGAGAAGTAGATGCCAAACAATAGGGGCCAAGGACCGAGCCCTGTGGGACACCACTTGTGACCGGCTTGGAGTCTGACACAGCGCCAGCAACTCTAACCCTGTGGGTTCTGTCCTTAAGCCAGTTTGCAACCCATCTTGTGACATATGGGTTTACATTTAAGCTGGTAAGTTTTTCTACAATACCCGAGTGGGGTATTGTGTCGAAAGCCTTTGCAAGGTCAAGGTAGGCTGTATGGACTGCCTTTCTCTCATCAATGGCCTTGGTGACTATTTCGAAGAAGTCGACCAAGTTCAAAAGGCATGATCTTCCCTTGACAAAGCCAAACTGGGTCGGGTCCAATGTCTGCAAGTCACCTATATCTTTGTTTATGAGCTCCATTATGATCCTCTCCATAGCTTTGCAGACTAGACTTGTTAAGCTTATGGGGCGGTAATTACCAGGGTCCGTGAGGCGCCACCTTTGTGGAGTGGGACCACAGTTGCCGACGCCACTCCTTGGGCACGTATCCTGTGGTAAGGCTGAGATTAAACAGCTGCCTTATGTGCGGGTTTAATTCCTCATTTAGCTCGTGTAGCACACAGCCGGGGACACCATCCGGTCCCATTGATGCTGTGTTTTTAGCTTTAGAGAGAGCAGCTTTCACCTGCGCATTTGAGATGTCCGGGAGGCTACACTCGGCTGGGATAGTTATCTCTCCTTTAGGGGAGAGGGGTGAAGTTTGCACTGAACCTGTCTGCCAGTATGTTGGCAATGTCTGTGGGTTCAGTGATTTTGTATCATTTTGGACTAATTCTGAGCATATCTGTGAGTTTCCACCCAGGTTCCTAACATAGCTGAAAAAGGCCTTATGATTGTCCTTTGAATCCATGGCAATTTTTCTCTCAAAATTGGCCTTAGTTGATTTTATGAGTGCTCGTATTTTTTACTAATAATGATCAGGGGTGACTTCCCTTTTATGGATTTTGTTCTATCATGTAATAGCTTTCTCCTCTTATTGTAAAGTTTGTTAATGGCTGGGGTCCACCAGACTGGACGTTTGCCCTTTGTGGAAAGAGTCTTGGTTTTATTTGGGATTGCCTGATCCATGCAGTCCTGGAGGTGTTCATAGAAGGCATTTGTAAGGGCTTCGCAGCTTGGGTTGTGGTTTCCTCTGACTCAGGGGCCTTGAAGGATACCACACCAGTCTTGAGTAGTGTGAAGTTTGCTTTAGAGAAGTTCTTCACTATGGTCTTTTTGTTTGGGGTGGGGGCGGGATGTGGATTTCCAGTGAGATTAGTTTATGATCAGATCTCACCAATGAGGGATATACTTCCGGTGTGGAGCATTTTGTCCCCTTGTTTGTGACAATGAGATCTAGTATATTTTCTCCTCTCGTGGGAACAGTGACTAGCTGTTCCATGGCATTTGAATTTATGAACTCCAGGAACCGTTGGGCTAGAAAGTTAGGGCTTGAGTAATGTTCCCAGTCTATATTCGGGTAGTTGAAGTCACCCAATATGATACAAGACATTTGTTTATGTGAGAGAGAAAACAACCCTCCTTTAAAACAACTTCCTGCTAAATTTTATCATGACAATATGTCATTCATCTATATTATTTGGATTATGTTATTATTCTGAGGATTTGTTTGCTTCTAATAATCAAATGTTTGCAGTTGGAGATGATTGTAAAATCAGCTATTTATTAATTGAATCCACTTTATGTACTCAGAAATTTTCATTAACTGAGCAATGTATATATCAAAGGCAAGGAAACATGGTATTAGTATGTGTGATTAATTATAATAAGGATATGGGGAAACCAACTATTTATATATCTATTTTAACTATTCTTTCAGATGTCTGCAAGGCTTCAATGGTCATGCAGTGAGGTCATTATTGATTAATGTTGCTCTTCTTTAGGTTTTATGGAAACCTAATGTCAATTAAAGTTTTTCTCAGTGCCAACAACGTTTGTGCATTAAGTCAATTAGACAAACCTAACAATATATTCTGTTCAACTGCCCCACAAAAAAGGGAACCATATATAAACTCATTTCAACTTTCAGCTTGCAGCCATAACAAGTCTCATTTATTCAAATGTAACCTTTCAAATAAATAACTACAAGTGCATATAAGTGGAATGAAAACATTTTCCTTTTCAAATCAACGCTCAAACCTAATGCTTCATGAAAAGAATCATTAAACTGTCATTTTAAAATACTAAAGCATTTTTTGTTTAAGCCATGTATTTTAATACCAGTATTTCAAAAGTAACTTAAACAGTACATGTTTTGTCAGATATCCATTTCATAGAAGGTAGTAACATGAGTGATTACTTGTTATAATAATATGTGAAGCCAAATGATCTGTTTGCTTATTTTGTCTTTTCTTTCAATAGCCTGCAGTTATGAAGACCATACAACGAGGTCATTGTTACTTTGCATAACCCTGCCCTCATTTCTATGGTTTCAGCTGTCAAGGAGAAGTTTAATTTAGTGTTGTCTCCTTTCACCTCTAATCTGCTACAAACCCAAATAAGCATTTTTCAGATAAATCATGTATAGTTTCTCTTCCCTTCTCTCCAAGAAGACAGTCATTGAATGTTTATGCAGCAACACAGGCAAACCACGCACATTGCTTAACTTCCTCACCAAGCGTGGAAGCAAAAAAAAAAAACTACACGTAACCCACTTTATCTCTCAGTTTGCGATTAAAGCAAGCCTCACTTGTATTGAATTTAACTTTATGTATAAAGGAACTGCGAGTGTATTTAAGGGAAGAGAAATTTCTTCTCGCATCTAGGTAATGCTGGAGACTGCTGCTTCGTGTAGTGAAACAGTAAACTGTCAGCTTGGAATGCTTAAATGCTAGGCTGAAACAAAGCAAAAAAAAACTGTTTGCTAGAGAAAAGGAATCTGTGCTGTGTTTAGCCCATGTTAATCTGTTAATAGATATTATAATTTCACAAAAAAATAACCATTTTGCCTTTGTTTAAAGATATTAAGAACTATGAAACAAAAGAAAAAAAAAAACATTTGCTAGAGAGTGGCATCTGTGCTGTGTTTAGCCCATGTATTTCACCAAAGCATTTTGAAATACTCAGACAAATACGTGTTCTGTTAGATATACACAGAACTAAGATCTGTTAATATATATATTATAAATTCACAGAATAATAACCATTTTATCATTGTTAAAAGATATTAAGTTCTATGAAGGGAAAATAAGCATATGTGTGCAGGAACTAAATAACTACATATATTAAGCATTCCTAGTAATTATGTTCTAATAAAAGAGAAATACAAATAAGTTTGCTATATTTTTCATTTGTAAAATGATTAAGAGAGAATTCAAAGACCAATAAATAGTGATACATACTTTTTTAGTTTCCATGAATATTTTATCATTTAGTATGATCTTTGATAGAACTAGACAGTCCAACACTTTTAAAATCAAATCAGTCTTTAACTTCTTCTTATTCACTTCCATCCAATTATTTTTCTCAGATGATCTTTTAAGGGTTGTAGATGGTGACCAGTCCATACCTTCTAGGATTGTAATGATGTTTTTGTTTTGGATGAAAGATACACCTTCTCCAATAGTATTGAAAGATCTCATTTCATTCTGATGGAAAATTTTGATTTTGGCTGAGTAGACAAGCTGTGTCTTGATTTTATTTTGTTTTAACAGTTTTACCAGTGGCCAAGAGGTTTTTCTCAATTCCAGGACTCTCATGGAGTAGTCATTGTCAAACCTTATTTGATTTCCTTTGAATGATAAGGGACTTTTTCTCAAAGCTGTTTTTAGTATAAGTTCTTTATCTAGGAAGGAAAGGAACTTCACAACTATGGATCTTGGTGAAGCATTTGGAGAAGACGGAATAGGTTTCCCAATGGCTCTATGTGCTCTTTCAATCCCAAAGGACAGACCTTCCTTCAAGCCCAAAAAATCAAGTAACCAGGAATTTAAGAAAGAGGTAATATCTTGTCCTTCTGTTCTTTCATGGAGACCAACAATTCTAATATTTTTTCTTCTTTCTCTATTTTCAACATCATCCACTTTATCAGCCAGTTATTTTGTTGCAGAATGAGTTCACAGTGAGATTCGTCTTCCTTAAGTCTTCCATCTATATCACTCAGTGAAGTTTCAATATCCAGGATTTTAGATTGTTGTTGCTGGAGGATCTCCTTCAAAACATCAGTTTGTTGTTGGCAGTTTAACTTTAAATTTTCCAGGTTGTCAGTTAATCTATCCATCTTTAAGGATAATTCATGGAGAGTGGTAGCTATGGACTGGATCTCTTTTTTTAGTGAGGAGTCAGAATGTGAGGATTTTGAATTGCTTATCGCTGTTCAGCTAAATAATCATCAATTTTGACAGGATTTTTTTAAGAAAAAGCTCCAAAGTTGGATATCTAGTAGATTAAAAGTTCTCAAACAATGTGTACAACTTTTAAAGAGCAAATAATAGAATTTTAAATAATAATTTTCCTGTTTCTTAATAGCTGATGTGGAGCTCAAGAAAAAAGCTGTTACCAATTGGCCATCTAGGCTCCGTCACCCTTTATATACATTTTTGATGTAAAATAGTTCCTCTGCCTAATTTTTCAAACTTGCTTTAATATATATTAATGGTGTTGAAGGAAGCATTTTACATCCAAAATATAACACTTAAAAATATCCGGGCATTTACTTTATTTTTTGATCCCTTTCTCCTAAAATGTTTAGTTTGTTGCCAGTCATTGGAGATTGAAGTTACTTAATAATGGGATACATTTGAGTTTCAAACTAATATTTTCTTCATAAAATTCATACTAACTCAAATCCTTTTAATTAAGCAAGTTTGTAATTTTATAAGAGCAGTAATTAAAATATGTTCCAATTTTTCAGCCTTTGCTCTCTCTTTATTTTAGGCTTTATCCAGATTTCTTCAGTTGAAAGGTCTAGAGGTATGCAAACATCTTTACTGTTGTTCTCTCTTAGTCTCTCGTGCGCACCTCTCTTTCAGAAAATATATCCTAACACAAATCCTAATAATCAAGTAAAATATGCTCCTATTTTCAGCCTTTGTACCACCTTTATTTTAGGTTTTGTGACATCCCACTCTTGGCCAGTAATCAAGGAGCCTGAATTCTCACCACTGGCACTGGGGAGGGACATTCACTTGGAACAAAAATGGATACACCCAGTGTTTCCAGATGCAGCTCTCTGTGTCAAGCACAATTTCCCTTAAGAACACACAGGGAGCACACTCAACCTGAGCTCTAGCTTTCTCTCTCTAGTAAGTAACCAGGGAATAATAATTCTTTAGATTTTTAGATAAGTCCTCAACCAATTGTCCAAGCCAAGTCCTCCATCACCCTCTCTGTGAAACCAGTATTTTGTGTCCCTGCTCCAAGTAGCTGACACACACAAACTTTGAGATTTGATTTTCACATACATATGCACACACACACACACACACACACACACACACACACACACACACACACACACACACACACACACACACCTGAGATAAGCTGGCACAGATTTACTAGCTATGCTTCCTTCTGCCCAAACTATAAGGTAGTTATTGCCACCAGACACTCCAAAGCCAATTACTCTAAGGATCTTGCAAGGTACCCAATTATACTGAGTGAAATAAATATTAGTTCAAATGTTTTCAGGCATGGACACAGTGTCACCAGAGAGATATGAGTACTCTCAAAGGTTAAAATATTTTCTAAAGGACTAGCCACAATGTAAAGTTTAAATATATTTAATAATAAATAACAAAATATTATGAAACTAATAAATATCTACTTACAATGTCCACCAGAGTTTCAATCACAGGAAATATTTAAAACTGCAGGTGGATAGGTTCACACAGTTACAGAAAAAACAATACTTAACTAATATCACTACATTTTCCTGACTTATCTAAAGAATTATCATTCCCTGGTTACTTACTAAACCAAGGCAAGATGAAGTAATTGAGGAATCCTTCTATGTCAGCTTTCAAAAACAGAGTGCCCTGAAACTTCAGTCTCACCTAGTATTAAAGTATTATTTTTAGTGTTGGATTACAGAATGACATCACATACATCTGGTCATCTGAATTCTGGTTCCCATGCAACCACCCCATTGCTAGGAACTGCCAAGATTTAGCACCTAGCTGTCAATAATACATATACAGATAGCCTTGCTTAGATGTGCTACAGTTCTTGGAAGTAATAAAATAATTTCAAGCCTCCAACCTTCTAAAGTAGCAATTAGTTCACCCCATTGGAAATGCAGGAAGCATCCTTGTACAGACTTATTGTCACTGGCTGCATTGAGAACTGCAAGATACAATCTTTATGGCCTGAATTAGTAATATAATATCTTACTATTTGTCAAAGTTAGTTGGAGATGAGCTTAACCTCTTCTCTTCCAGTATTTTCTGTTACAATGTATGTAGTTAATCAGTTACAGTACACTACAGTCTGATGTACAAGTATATTTCTTTTCTCTCGTGCAGGGCACACTGTTGATACATTTTTAACACAAGCAGCTTTATAAATACATTGTCAACATAAGCATCTGTGCAAATCAGTTTTATATTCAAATAACATATAATTATTTACTAAATTCCAGCTAACTGTGCTGGAATATGTTAAACATCCAATGCCCTACTTCTTCTGGCATAGCTGGCAATACCTCGCATCACCATGGATTTATACAGATATTTTAAGCTAAGAGTCAACACAGCATACCTTTCAACTATCCAGCTTTTAGCAGAATGTCCAGTTTTTTGGCTTGTATAAGAATACCTCCAACTCCAAACCACAAATGGAACCAGTGAAAAACCTTCACAGCAACTGGTAAAATCCAAAAAGCTTTATTGTACCACACACCGTTTGAGCGCTTTCTTCCCTACTGAAGGGACTTCATCAGAACAGTTTCAGTTTTACAACCCAACCCTTTTATGTAAAGAAGCACCCAATTAACTAATTAATTATACTAAACACTTACATAAAAAACTACACAGACATAAAAGAAGATGCATATAACACTTATGTGTATACAACAGTTCAAAACAATACATGGCAATTACATATCAGATAGATTAACATTCACTATAAAAACTTTAAAAATATTCACTCAAATGTCTAAAACTAATTGTTACCCTAAAATATTTTTTAACTTCAAAAGACGTGTCATATTCACATTTTCATTAATACCAGGTGTCTGGGTGGCATTCAGCCTTAACTGCCACCTTAACTCACATATATCTAAATGTACATCCAGTATTCTACCCTGAGGGTCCTTAACCAACTGTTGCAGTACAGAAAACCTAAAAATGTCCTTATTCTCAGATATATGCCTACTCGGGGCGTTAGTCATTTTGTTGTTTATTATATCCAATAAATGTTTCTTAAACCTGTCGTTAAATCGTATGCAGGTTTTGCCCCATAAAAAACAGGGCATGACTGGCATCTAGCCACATATACTACATTCTTCCTGCAACAGTTAAAGTGTCCTGCAATGTGTATATACAGTCCATTTAGCCTCAAATACTCTGGGGTCTCTCCTATATTCATACAACAATTCCCCATTCCACATTTAAAATTCCCCCATTTTCTGCTAGAAATAACCACTCCTTCATTTCCTTTTGATTCTAACAAATTTTTGAATTATCTGTCCCTCCTAAAGACAATCACAGGAGCAGATCCTACTTTTTGCGCAATACGTTAATCATATGACAAAATTTCCCAATTATGCCTGAGTATTAAGACAATTCCATCTGCATCCAAATTGAAAGTCGTAAAAAACTAAGCTTTCTATCATGCTCCTCCTTTCTGTCCTGATAGGCTACCTGACCTATACCATTATTCCAAACAGGCCTGCCAAAAATGGGTTGGAAAATGCCATCCGCTTTCTTTTTAATCACCTCTTTGGCCACCACTGCCACTAAACCACTAGGATATCCCCTCTTCATAAGCATTTCTGATATAAACTTCACTTCTTCCCTAAATGTGGCATCTTCACTCACCATTCTAGCAACCCTCACGAGCTGGCCCTTAATGATGGACTTTTTTTGTACATAAGGATGTCAACTATCAAAATTCCAATATGAATTGGAAAAAGTAGGTTTACGATAGAAGCCAGAGGTAAGTTTTGCAGTTTCCTTATCAATCGTTAAGCCCACATCAAGATATGTTATGTAAACTTTAAAAATTCCATATTGGCATTAATATAGTCAAAAAAGTTTGCAGTAACCCTATACTGCCTTTCCATACAAAAAATTTGTCATCCAAAAAACGAGTGTAACACATAATATACTCTCTGAATCCACTCTTGAAGACATATTTTTGCTCCCAGAATGACATCACGTAATTTGCAAAAATGGGGGCACACGCTGCCCCCATGGCTACACCTGTAGCCTGCTTAAAGTACTGTCCCTCAAAATGAATGTAATTGTTTTTCAGTACAATTTCCATCAAAGCAAGCAACATATTAATAGTGTCCTGGTCGCATTTGCCTGTTTTTACTAACTGATGTTCCAGTCATTCGAGGCCAGTCTCATGTGGAATGACAGTAAACAAATTACATACATCAATGGTAACCAGTATTTTGTCTTTACATGTACAGATGCTGTTTAACTTTTCTAAAAAATGCCAAGAATCCCTACAAATATAATCAAAACATTCCAACCCTTTGCGTAACTGTGTGTCCACAAATTTACTAATAAAGCAGGTCTTTCCCCGCTTTCCATCTACTATGGGTCTAAACTTTGGGTTAATCAACCGCTCATGAATTTTGGAGATACCAAATATATTAGACACCATAGGGTGGTCAGTTCGTACATAATTATACTGTTTTTCATCTAGCTGCCCTTCCAGCACCATGTCCACCAACATCAAATCAACAGTTCTATACATAAGATTGATTTCATTAATTGAACTTCCCTCATATACTTCTTCCATTGATAAATCATTCATAGCATTAGAATAATCCCCATAATCACCAAGCCACTTCCCTTATCCAGCTTCATGATACGGATGCTGGGGTCTTTAACTATTTCCATCAATAAATGCTGTTCTTCTTTAGTTAAATTATAGTCAAATACATTATTTTCTTTCATTAGCTGTCTTATTTAATTTTCACAAACCTTTTCATATATACCTATAAAGTTATTTGTTGCTGGATTGAATGTACTTGGCTTCCTTAAATTACTAACTTCTTCCTGGATTTGTGTATTAGTAAACCACATTTTGCAATTTAATTTTCGTACAAATAATTTGAGGTCAAAAAGTACTTGTGCCACATTACCTCTCCTACTCGGAACAAAGGGTAAACCTTTGGATAACAAATTTGCATACTCAAAGGTTAAAGGTCTACTGGAATAATTATAAATCTTAAAATCGCTACTATTATTTGTAATAAATATCTGGTACTAAACATTTTTATTTAGCAAAGCTATTATAACATCAATGTCTTCCTGTTCATTAATACAATCTATAATAGCTTCATCCAAATGCTGTTCAGTTAAACTGGAAGCCGTATCTAAACATTCAGGCATCATATTTTCATTTGGCATACTAAAATCAACAATTAATTCATTACTATTATTTTCTGGGACCAAAGATTCATGTTGCCACCCACCAGAGGCAACACACATTATTTCTACAGTACGATTTCACTGTTCACCATCAAAAAATTGCATATTACACTCATTACTATTAATATTGCCATGTAATGCATTACATTCTCCATTTTAGTAATTTTCCACATCAAATAACACATTACAATCTTTTATTCCATAAAATCCTTCCCCATCAGTTTCAAGAGACTCAGTAGTCATTTCAGATAGCAGTACACTACCCTCCTGCTGGTTGACATCAACTTTTTGAAAGGACTTACTTCTGAGCAGTCAGAGTGCACGGGTTGCTTTAATTCCATTTGTAGAAGTTCCTACTCATTTGGTTCTTCGGTCTCGCCCCTTGGTGATTTTATTCCCTCTGTCCATCTCCAAAAAAAAAAATTGTTGCTGTTCCCTTCCTCTTAGGCATTCAGACCACCGTAAGTCACCTTCGTTTGGTCAATGCTGCCTTACTTCCTGATCATGATGTATTCTTGGCGATGACATCACTTCCTGCCCTCTCCGATCCATCTGATTGGGTCTAGCATTACTGTTACCATGGTTTCCGGAGGAATATGGATACACCTGCCCTTTTACATACTCATTGAGATCTCTTTTTAGTTTATTGCATTTTCTGAGATATGTTTCCGAACAAAAAGTGTCCACTTTACTAAATATATTGTTATAGTTAGTTAAAAACTTGTCAAATAATAAATCCTTTTGAATGAATTCATTATTTTCATCCAAGGTTTTTGTTAAACTGTCTAGGGCTCGTGTGCTATGTTTTACCATAATTTCCATCAGTTCAATTCCAACCTTATCAAAAAATTCATGTAGTTCTTTAAGCATGTCTGAATTGTTTTCATCCCATTATGATATTTCCACATTCTCAGTCCATGTGGAACCTGTTGTAGCTCAATATTTCTTTCAAGATATGAATTCTCTGTCTGTAATCTCTTGAAAGAAATCAGGTCTTTTTCAAGTAAACCAAGCCGATCTACCATAAATGTTTTTGTTGTCCAACAATATTAGGGACTGAACCCTCACGAAAGTTAAATCCATTAGTTTTCCACTCTGCAAGAACCACTGCTGCTCTTCTGGAATCATCCACTCTTAAACCACCAGAATTGTCCAGTTCTCTGGGATGGGTAGCCTGCAAGCCCCTAGTAGCTTGTGTTAGAGGCAAACCCAAGCTGCCAAAAATACTAGGGGCACCACTCTGCTTATTAATCAACAATTTTAACTGAGTAGTGTGCGTTGCTAGCTGCTGATTAATTTGTTGCAGCAGCTCCATAATCTCCTTGTTAGCTGTGGATCCTTCCATGCTGTAAAGGATAAACCAAATAACAATACCTCCAACTCCAAACCACAACTGGAACCAGCGAAAAACCTTCACAGCAACTGGTAAAAATCCAAAAAGCTTTATTGTACCACACACCGGTTGAGCGCTTTCTTCCCTACTGAAGGGACTTCATCAGAACAGTTTCAGTTTTACAACCCAGCCCTTTTATGTAAAGACGCACCCAATTAACCAATTAATTATACTAAACACATAAAAAACTACAGAGACATAAAAACAAGATGCATATAACAATTATGTGCATACAACAGCTCAAAACATTACATGGCAATTACATATCAGATAAATTAACGTTCACTATAAACACTTTAAAAATATTCACTCAAATGTCTAAAACTAATTGTTACCCTAAAATAATTTTTTACTTCAAAAGACATGCCATATTCACATTTTCATTAATACTAGGTGTCTGGATGGCATTGCACACTCAACCGGTATGTGGCAAAATAAAGCTTTTTAGATTTTACCAGTTGCTGAGAAGGTTTTTCACTGGTTCCAGTTTTTGGCTTGTATGTTTGGTCACATCTTCATAAAATGTATAGTTTTCTGGCAAGTCACTGGGGATTAAAGTCATTAAATAGTGACAGGCATTTGAGTTTCAGACTTCATATCCTTCAGATAATACATGCTAAAGGAAACCCTGTTGTTATAGCAACTTTCTAAGTTTATAAATGCAATAGTTAAAATCTGTCATTAATTTTGATTGTTTGTCCCTCGTTATTTGTGGCTCTGTCCAGAATTCTTGTTCAGACAGGTTGAGAGGTATGGAAGAGGTCCACAAACCTCTTAACTGCTGCTGCCAGGGATTGCTGTCACTCTTCACTCTCGCTCTCCTAAATCACACAGTCTCTTCTGCTTCCATATGCCCATATACTCTCACTCACAGGCATACACACATTTTTTTTTAAGTTTTTTTTTTCTTTTTTACTTTACACTCACTGTAGATTAGAGTGTATGTGCTGTAGCTTTAAGAAGCATGTCAAGGGCTGAGTGTGCAGATATAAATATCAGGCACGTGCTATTCCCAGTGCCATTTTAAGAGTGCAGCTAGAGTGAGCATGTATGATTGCAGTAGCTAGTTTGTATATAAGTTATTTAAGTTAAAGTCAGTAAAGTTCTATTGTTATGTGTTTGTATATAATAAAGCTGCTTGAACAGAACGGCTCTTCTATTGTGTCCAAAGTAGGAAAGAAACACTCGCTAAACAGCAAAAGAGCTGTTTAGCAAGTGCAAAATAATGGCTTGATTGATCTCACTGCTCACTCACACACACACACACACACACACACACACACACACACACACACACACACACACACACACACACACACACACACACACACGAGTCTGTTTTACTTTCATGCACGCATTCACTGACACACACAGACAAAAACATAAACACACATACACATACATGCACACATATACACATTTTTTCTTTTTTTTTTTTTTTTTTTTTTTTGTTACACTTGCTAAACAGCAAAAGCGCTGATTACTGAGTGTAAAATAATGGCTCAGTTGATCTCGCTTTCACTCACATGCACGCATACAGTTACACACATAAACAGACATAAGCACACACACACAAAGTACACATGTATTCTTTTTTTTTTCATTTTGCATTTGCTAAACAACAAATGTGCTGCTTAGTGAGCGTAAAATAATGGAGGCCATTATTTTTTTATGTACGAGCTCCATGGCAGCTTAATATGCTGCCGTGAAGGTGCAGACACATTGGGCAATGCTTTTACATTAATACCCTGCTGGAGAATGTTTGTTCTCCAATCAGGGTGCTGATGTAAAGTTTGCCTATTCTATAAAGCATAGTAAGCGATACCTCTCTCTAAAAGTTGCCACCCATGGGTACCAATACCTGCAACAGGGTGTTATCTTCAGCAAGGTTGACGCTGTCCAGCATCTGTTGTCCACTGCAGCCTCTGGACATGTAGGCAGATTTGAATGTAAGAGACACAGCTATAGGCTGTCTACTGCTGGAACTAGTCTGCTGACTGTGGCAGACAAAGGGATTTTTAAGTCCATTGTACTATAGGTGATGAGGCAGTTATGAGGATATGTTTTGATATAATAGGAGGTATACATGGGAACACAAATGGCTGGTATGCCTGCCACACACTGGAAGTAATGAATTCAGTGCAGGCAGGGCCCATCATCTACATTTGGACCCCTAGATATGTATATGGGATATTGGTCATCCCAGGTGTCACCATTGGGAATCACATAAGGAAACACAGGTATGATAGTTAAATAGTACTGTAGTGGACAGATGCCCAAGTATAGCATAGCAATGCTGTAACCAGTACAATAGACCACCACATACTTTAGACAAGACATATCATCTTAATGGATGTTACAAGGCAGGCAGAGGGACAGGTTTCCTGATATCATGGATTGCCTTGTTATCCATACAACATATGTGGGTAGATTTGGCATAATAGTTAAGGCCATCACTTCACAGGCATAAAGTACAGGGTTTAATTGTCAGCTCAGGCTATTGGCTAGGCTTAAAATGGCCCTTTATGGCAGTTAGCCTAATATTCATATATGTATACATGACACATGGTAGTAATATTCTGTTTTGCCAGGCTTATGTAAATGTAATACCCATATGAGGATGCACCAACTTATGAAAGCAGACAAAGACAGCTTACCACACTGTTTCATTGCATCGTGTATCTTCTTATACCCATCTGTAAGTGTTGTAAATGCTGATATTTCTCAGAATTCTGCTGCGAGTGTCTCCAAAATAGCCTTTCATATATGTGTGAGTTAGCACCCAAAATGGCATCATGTTCTTTAAACTACTCAGTTTTATGCCTGCTTGTTCAATGTATTCACAAATGAAGCCAGATGTACTGCATGCATATGAATCACTATATTTAGCTGCTGTATATCAGTGTCATGCAGCACAGTTTAATGCCTGGACCGTCTTTTCACACCCCATGACTGAGTGCTTGTGACATGGACCTGCATGAGTACATGCGTTTCTCTACAGAGCACCTGCAAGCTACAAAACCTACTATTCAGATATAACATTGTATGCATAGTTCACAGCTGTTTTACTTCTCAGGAACAGGACACCATTTTCTGAGGATAGTCACATGGCAATGTCTACATCCGCAAATGCCGAGTGAAGAATTTCTGTGTGGTGCATAAAAGAGAGCAAGGCAATGTTCTATTTCCTTCATGTCCGATATATGGAGTGGTTACTAGGCCCCTGTGTTATTCAGTTCTGCATGGTACCTGCCTTCTGTTACCAGACTAAGTTCCCAGTTTCAGACACAGGCATAAACAAGACAGTACAGGTGTGTGAATAATGACCTTTGATGCTATCACCATGATGTTCATGTATGGAATGTAGAAGTAAGGCAACAATGCCAAACATAGTGCTGTAATTGGTCAACAGTGTTACTGTTTTGGTCAATAGTTTGCAACAGTTTAAGGAAGGGAGAAAATGGGTTTTCTTCTAGAACTGAAATGCTTAGTGCTCCAAGAGAAAGGACATTTGTTCTCCACAACTTAAAAGTTGAGGGAGGATGCCAGATAGAGAGCACTGGGAGACAGAATAACTAGCTACATTTCTGTGTGTCACCATGTGTATCAGGGCTGTATTTATGTATATCTACATTAAATTATGCAGATAGGACATACACCTGCCTACTGCATGGGACTCAACAATTGAGAAATACATAAGAGAATGCAGATGGTCAGTGTAATTGTATCATATTATTTACACCTTTCAGAATTCCTTGATTTTGCCTATGTCTTTCAACATGAACTGAGTGGAGTGAGGGTCATGAAGACTGATAAGATGGCCCAGTCACATCTTCAGCAAGTGGTGAAGGGTGCAGTGTAGAAAGGAGTGAACAGGTATATGGAGTAGATTGACAGCTTCTTAGTGCAGAATGTGCATCTACTTAGCCAGCCATCCCTGACCATCAGGCCATTAGGGTAGGATGTAGAGTATGCCACCAAACACCCTGATCCATCATCCCATGATTATTCAGAATAATGCCTCTTGAACCAGAGTGCAACATAACATGCTGCTGTTTGTACCTTACCCTCCCCAAGCCTGGTATAACCCTTTTTTTGTGCCATGCCATATACCTTCATCATTTGTCTGTCCTCTCTTCGTCTCTGTCCATCCCATGTCCCCCCCTTCTTATTGTGTGTCACCCCTCTCTGCTTGATTGTGCTGTTGTATATATGTCTGTCTGCCTTGCATACTGCCTCAGCTCTTTCCTACTCTTCCCTTGCACCATTTTTATTGATGTATTCTGTCTATATATATAATGAAATTAGTGGGCTCTACCACCACAAATAAGTTGCTCTACCTTCCCCCAGTTATGCATATTTCTACACATTGTCTTTCTCTATGTAACTCTGCTTGATACCTTTCCCATTTTCCTACTTTCCTATACAGCTCTTTTCTCTCCATTTGTGCATCTAAAAGGTGTGCACATATATGGACTATACAGCAGTGAAGTTGCAACACTGTATGGCTATAGAGTCTTATGCACCATTTAGCACCATTCTGCCAAGGGGCAGCCTAGAAGGAGAGACAGAAGATATGAGCACCAAATGGACTGCATGATCGGAGTGGTGGGGTAGAGAAGTGAAAGCATTTTAAGGTAGTCACATGATGAAGATATTCAGACCTGAGTGGAATGATACCACAGGAGATGTTCATGAGAGAGGCATGGGAATGAGTAAAATAAAGGAAGTCAGGAACCTAGGGATGAAGATGAAGTCCAAGTTGTCAAGAAGAAATTGCAGCTGCCAGAGATATGATGGAGAGAGGCACAGAATGGGATGAATGTCTAAAAGAAATGAATAGTGTTTGAATAGTGCTTGTGTGCTGCTCTGTGTGACAGCCACCATTATAAACAAAAGAAGGAAGGGGGAAGGAGATGGAGGGGAAGACGAGGAAGGAGGAGTGGGAGAAGAAAAAGGAGAAGAAGAAGGTTAAAAATGATAGTAATAATAATAATAATAATAAGAAGAAGAAGAAGACTGTATCTTGGCCCAAATTAGAACTGACTTTATAGTGATTCTCTTATCAAAATGCATACAACAATGTAACCGTGTGGTAACAGTCAAAGTCTCTGTGGAGGAGAATAAGGGTTCACATATATTAATGTGTACTGGGAAATCAGGGATCCAAGATGGGTAGAATGGACCTTATGGAGCTACAGATAATAAAGAAGAGGTTAATGACAGCAGCTGTGGTTTGTGCAAGCTGCCATTGCAATATACACCTAATGGAGAATTACATAAGGTAGAAAAAATTAACGACCGGTGCTGTGAGGAGAATCATGATTTCGTGAATGACTTATTTAAGATGACAAGTGAGAATGCCCTGTAAGCTACAAAGAGCATCAAAAAGGGGGGGGGGGGAGTTAATGAGAAGATAATTTCATATGCCACCTGTTAGTACCACAAATTGAATAATAATAATAAAAAAAAAATGCCTGGTCATTTAATGCACAAGCAGTGGGTTAGGAATACTTTAGGTATAACTGTAGTAAGATATTAGAACATGCTTCTACAGAAGAGTGTAATAAGAGAGCAGTTATCTGACTTCTGCTTAATAAGCAAATAAGGTGGGTGCTGTAATATGTGTTGTAGTGGAGAAGGGGCAACTAAGATTAAAGGTAAATTGGGAATGCAATTCATGTTAGCCAAACTGATTGGAGATATATTTTTGGGAGATGGATTATGGACAGTAGCCCATTTCATGACAGGGGGTATTTCTTTCTGTCTTTCTTTCTTTCTTTCTTACTTTTTTTCTTTCCTTTCTCCAATTTATTCTTTCTAACTAAATTCAATAACATCAAAAGTGATGTGTTAATTAAACTGCATTAACAAATGATCATATGTAACATTGTCTCAATAACATCTATTGCTGATTGTTGAAGTAGATGTAACTATTGTTATTTTAATCATGCATAAATTATGCATTACATGAGTTTGAAGCTTTTGTTAAATATCTCATTCAAATTAATAAATCGCAAAACATACCAAACACAGGAGATAAAGGTTAGGATGAACAGCACTGAATGTCTAACACAATTATTAATCTCACTCAATAGCAGCTGGAAAAGACATGGCAGCTATGAACAAATGTAAAAAAGGAAGACAAAGGAAACATATGAGTGTTTTGAGACAGCTAAATTACTGCAGTGGATGCAAAACAATACACTTATCAACGTGCAGAATAACAGAAATTAATAATTGTAAAATTTAATGTAGAAGCCACAGATCTATCACATTGTTTAATAATAGAATGAATAATATAGGTTAAATATGCATCTAAGGTTAAAAAGAACTGAAGCAAGTTATAAGAGACAATTAACATAAGAGGACAAAATGCGAAAGAGAAGCCAAGGAGAACTGAGAAGAGAACTCTGACAATATGATCACAACAAATCAGGCAGAAACATTTACAATACAGATAATTACAAAGAGGTCAGCAAAAATGTCACAGTCTTCATCTGTTCCACAGATATTAATATACTTATAATTAACTGAAAAAAGACATGTGCCCGTGTGTATGTTTGCATGTAAGTCAATAAATTAGTGTTTAGTTGTTAACGTTTCTTGACATAAACTAAATAACTGTAGAAGAGTAAAGCAATAAACAGTCTTTAAAACAAATTGTGTTTTTGGAACTGTTACTTTTCCATCTATCAAACAGCATGAAAGCTATAGGCATCAAAGTAGGGTTGGATGGCACTGCATTTACTGCAGCTGTGGAGTTCACTTTGGAGATGATTTGGACTAACTTCTAAAGCTACATGGCAAACTTGTGAAATTTATAACTGAGATAGACATGGGTGATTTAAATTTTGATGAGGAGTTTTTAGACCAGTCAGACCCCTTATTAACTATACAGCATAAAAACAAGGTGATAAAAGAATGGTTCCACAATTTATAGGTGAAATTAAAAATGCCTGCCTGAAAGCTGGTCAAACAAGAAGATAAGGCTTTACAAATGAATTCAGACCTGATTTGAATGCCAGAGAGAGAGACAGAGAAAAAGAGAGAAAAAAAAATATTTGAACTCTGTTACACACATGTGTAAACTGACAGACTGGTATATTTTCTGTGGAACTGTTTTAGCCTTCAAGGAGCTCATTAAGTACCCTTTCTGATTTTTCATCCTTTGGCTGGGTGACCTTGATTTATGTCTTGATGTACAAAGGAACAGGTTTTGACCCATCATTGGCTGCCAGGCAACTTTGCAAGATTAAAGGGAAACCTTTTTTTTCTTATGGCTTTCTATGGCGAGTACTATGCAAAAAGCTAGCTTTTGTGAGGTAACATGTGAATATTACCTCAAATCCTTGACATTAAAGTTATGTATCCAGCATTTGTAAACAGTTTTTCATACAGAGATGGGCCTAGTTGTGAACATACATCAGCTGCTGGAAAAAGAGCATTAAGGAGAGTCAGAAATGGCAATTGATAATGCTGTACAAGACTAAGGAATGAGGTAGTAGAAAATGTTTTGTAAAATAATCAAAATGTAGTAGAGGATGAATGGTTAGTATTTTTTGCAGTAGTTCTCAGACATGCAAGAAATGTCCTTCTGTACTGAAACTGAACTGCTATGCATATACTCTAGTAAACATGAGGGCCCCATCAACCTTTATGGACATTATTTAATTTATGTTGAATTGTTGCCTTCTGTTTCATCACCAACATGTTGTAAATGTAAAGGCCTTATCAAGTTGCTTTGATACTATTCAATCAAGCTGCTGTGTTTTGTTTTAAATGTCCAGTAAGCTATCACTTTGTAGATTAAATACTATTATGAGATTTAGTTTAATTGCTATGATTCTATCAAGTCTGCAAACATCTAACTTGTTATTGTGAGTATGACTCTCTTGAGCTACTCCATGTGCAATTTACTAGAGGCAAAGCTCCAGACCACATCATAGCTAGCTATAGGTCCCCCACCATGAAACAGGAAAAGCATACCACATATCTGGACTTACAGGAGTCAATTGCCATACAGCCCAACACCTTACTCATGGGTAATTTTAATTATCCTACCATCAACTGGGAAATATACATGACCGCAAGCATGCCGGTTCAGAGGTTCTTGGACTTTGTCAATGCAAATGCTTTGGAATAGCTAGTCAGCACACCCACAAGAGGCTCAAATGTCCTGTACATAGTACTCACTAACATGGAAGAGCATTGCAACACCCCCTCCCCCGGGTGTGATGTCTTCCCTGGTAAGATTGGACTATAAATCAGTCTTGTTCACATGATCATATCATATGATCATAGGAGGTTACTAGGCTAATGGCCCTAGGGCCCTTACAAGCCTTGCCAAGAGATTATCCCCCAAAAAAGAAACCTCAGTCAGCACCTGTTGCCCCTGTCAGTGAGGGACAAAGGTGGAATCCCTGGGACAAATTTGTGGTTTTCCATTCACTCATCAAGGTTGCGCTTGAAGAGGGTCTGCGAGGTACTCTGTTTGACATGTGTGGGAATACTCTTCCAGAGATTGAGCAGCCTCTTGGATACAAACCTGTCTCACCAGCAGGTTTTGTTGATGTTGCATATTAGATTTAGGCCTATTGAGAGGGTAATGCATGAGGATTTAGACTTACGAATATGGAGCATCTCTAGTAGGCGAGGGTCCAATATTGCCTTTTAGGAGAGACAAAGATCACCTCCGAGCAAACTGTATTATATCGAGTAGAGCGATAGTAATTTCAGTCTGTCCACATAGGACAGGTGTTGGAGGCCATGGATTCTCTTTGTGAGGTATTTCTGTGGCATTTTCAGTTGGTGCAAGTGTTTGGAGCCAAACGGGGAGTTATACTCAATTATAGGTCTAATGAGGCAGGAGTACAGAGAGGTAATAACCTCCTTTTTTCTGAATGCTATCCCTTTACTTATGAGATGAATCAAGTAAAAGACTTTTCTGACCACTGCCACCCCATGATGGTCGAATGTGAGATTGCTGTCAACCTAAGTACGTAGGTCTCTCACCAGAGGTTGAATGCTTAGGGGATTGACGTTGTTGTGGTAATCAGCAGGTGCCATGTTTTTGCCAAATGGTATGATAATACTTTTTTTTGCATTTAACTTAAGGCCATGACCTTGGCACCAGTTATTTGTAGCTGTGAGACTCTCTTGCAATATGTTAACTTCATTTGGTGAGTTAACAACAGCACCCAACTTACAGTCATCCACAAACTTGGTCACCCACAAGCCCTTTGTCTTTGGCTGGACCTCTGAGAAGTAGATGCCAAACAGTAGGGGTCCCAGGTCAGATCCCTGGTGAACACCACTAGTGTCAGGTCTGCTGTCAGAGGTGATGGCACCTATTTTGACCTTGTGGGTCCTATCTGTCAGCCATTTGGCCATCCATCTGACAAGACAGGGATTAACACCAAGTTGTGTTAGCTTTTCAATGATGCCCAAATGGGGGATTGTGTCAAAAACTTTGGCCAGGTCAAGGTAAGCTGTATGTACTGACTTTCCCTCATCCAGGGTCTTGGTAACAGTCTCAAAGAGGTCAACTAAGTTCAGTAGGCAAGACCTGCCCCTGATGAATCCGAACTGGGTGAGGTCAAGTGCTTGGAGATTGCCTATGTCCTTGTTTATGAGATTCATAACAATATGCTCCATGGCTTTACAGATCAAACTTATCAAGTTAAAGGGGCGATAGTTTCCTGGGCCAGTAGTGGCACCACCTTTGTGCAAAGGGATAACAATGGCAGTTCTCCACTCTGCTGGAATGAAGCCTGTAATTAGGCTGTGGTTAAGCAAAGTGCTCAATAGTGAAGCTAGTTCTTGCTGGAGATGGTGCAGAATACAGCCTGGGATAGTATCAGGTCCCATGGAAGCTCTGTTTTTTGCATTGGATAGGGCCTTTAACACTTGATCTATGAGGATGTGAAGTCTGGGACAAGTATTGGGGATGTCGACTGGGCCTTTGTGGGGGGTGATAGGTTGGTGAAGTTTGCACTGAACCTATCAGCTAGCAGGTTGGCTAAGTCAACAGGATCAGTGTAAGTGGTATCATTAAGTACTCATTTGGAACAAACTTGGACTTTTCCATAGAGGTTCCTAATGTAACTGAAGAAGGACTTGTGGTTTCTCCTAGTTTTGGAGGCTAGTTTCAATTCATAATTGGCTTTGGAGGTTTGCAAATGCATTACGTCTAGATCTATGAATGTTATAATTCCATTATATTTGGCCCTTGTCAGACCAATAATTGAGTATAATGCTCCCTTTTGCATGGCCTCACCAGACACCTGCAACAATTGAAGAGATCATAGATGTTTCTCACCAAGAAATTACATGGCACACAAAACAAGTATTATGCAGAAAGACTGAAAGCCCTGTCACCTTTTTTCTTCTCCTACAAGTTGCTAAGTGGTGACCTGTGCCTGGCTTACAGGAAAGTCTCTGACCCGGCCCTGATGGAAGTGCTACACATTTATAAATCAAACAGCAGGAGGGTCACTTGCTCCAGGGATATTAACCTAGCCCTAACATGAACAGATCATGCTTGACAGATAGATACATCTCCCAGAGACTGCCACTTCTCTGGAACAAGCTTCCAATTCATGTGAAACAGAGCCCCTCCCTGACCCTTGTTAAATGCAACATAGAACAATAGATGGGTGACTGCAAATTCACTCCTGGGGTGGTACCCATGTCCCTCCTGCACAAAGGAAGTTAAGTACTAACTACCATAGACCCTTACCTCTGCAAACTTCACTCACCTAACTACTGACAACTGGGGCAACTCAGTATAAATTTGGCGAGGATTTTAAGAGCTCTAGGGCTGTTAGCCTAGTAACCTCCTATGAGTCTATGAACCTAAGTTTAAGCATAATGAGATACTTCATTTGTGTTATGTTTTATATCATCACTGCCTGGCAACCATCATCCATCTCACAATAAACTGGAACCATCTTTTTCATGCAGTGACTGCAGTCATGAGGTACATCAAGATTTTTGTTACATAAGATCCTATCCCTTGTCCAAGAGGGGTACATGAATGCTTACAATTGTGCAAGTAAGCAGTACCTCCCCTTGAGGGTTATGAACATCCTTGCACATTCCTAATTAAGGCTACAGTATCTGTGGCATGGCAAGGACCAAGAGCCTGTTTCATTTACCTCTGCATGTATAACAATAATCCTGAAAAAGATACTTGCATTACAGTGAGAATGGCTGCCTTCCCCCATGTTACACATGTAAACATTAGACACTAACTTCCATCTTTCCCTACCTGGCTACTCTAGTGTCTTAGCAATTAACTGAAATCTAGCTATCTGGGTTGTATACATTCATAGATTCACAGGCGTGTACTAGACTTATGACTACTGGGGCCATTTTAAGCCTAACTATGCATCTCAAATCTCTGACAAGTTCTAGATCTCTTGTTAGTGTAAACAGGACATGAAATATGTACAAGCAGTAACCTGTGAGATGAATTATTTACAAGCTACTAGTGTCCATTAAATACACAAATGCCAAACCAGGGGTAAAATTCCAATCCCCCCCTCCAGCTGTACAAGTTATACTTGAATTGGATTAGGGAGGAATTCTGCTTCATATGGATGAGTAGCCTGTTCCAAAGGAGGGAATAGTCTCTAGGATATATATCTGTCTCTCCAGCAGGTTCTATTTATATCACAGGCAATGTTTGAGTCTTTAGAAAGGGTAATTCTTGTGCTATTTAGTTTGTAGATATGCAAGAGGTCCATCAGAGTGGGGAAACATAATATAGAGATATGGTTTTAAGGCGGTCTGCATTCTACCTTTAGATCTGCCTGGTTAGGGACATACTAAAAGGGACACAATACTCAATAATAGGTCAGTTGAGTGCTGAATATGCTGGAACAATGACCTTCTTGGACCTAGATGCCGTACCTTTGTTTATAACTGACATAACGTAGAATGATTTCCTCACTACAATAGGCAGTTGTTGTGGTAATCAGCAGGTGCCATGTTTTTGCCAAATGGTATGATAATACTTTTTTTTGCATTTAACTTAAGGCCATGACCTTGGCACCAGTTATTTGTAGCTGTGAGACTCTCTTGCAATATGTTAACTTCATTTGGTGAGTTAACAACAGCACCCAACTTACAGTCATCCACAAACTTGGTCACCCACAAGCCCTTTGTCTTTGGCTGGACCTCTGAGAAGTAGATGCCAAACAGTAGGGGTCCCAGGTCAGATCCCTGGTGAACACCACTAGTGTCAGGTCTGCTGTCAGAGGTGATGGCACCTATTTTGACCTTGTGGGTCCTATCTGTCAGCCATTTGGCCATCCATCTGACAAGACAGGGATTAACACCAAGTTGTGTTAGCTTTTCAATGATGCCCAAATGGGGATTGTGTCAAAAACTTTGGCCAGGTCAAGGTAAGCTGTATGTACTGACTTTCCCTCATCCAGGGTCTTGGTAACAGTCTCAAAGAGGTCAACTAAGTTCAGTAGGCAAGACCTGCCCCTGATGAATCGAACTGGGTGAGGTCAAGTGCTTGGAGATTGCCTATGTCCTTGTTTATGAGATTCATAACAATATGCTCCATGGCTTTACAGATCAAACTTATCAAGTTAAAGGCGATAGTTTCCTGGGCCAGTAGTGGCACCACCTTTGTGCAAAGGGATAACAATGGCAGTTCTCCACTCTGCTGGAATGAAGCCTGTAATTAGGCTGTGGTTAAGCAAAGTGCTCAATAGTGAAGCTAGTTCTTGCTGGAGATGGTGCAGAATACAGCCTGGGATAGTATCAGGTCCCATGGAAGCTCTGTTTTTTGCATTGGATAGGGCCTTTAACACTTGATCTATGAGGATGTGAAGTCTGGGACAAGTATTGGGGATGTCGACTGGGCCTTTGTGGGGGTGATAGGTTGGTGAAGTTTGCACTGAACCTATCAGCTAGCAGGTTGGCTAAGTCAACAGGATCAGTGTAAGTGGTATCATTAAGTACTCATTTGGAACAAACTTGGACTTTTCCATAGAGGTTCCTAATGTAACTGAAGAAGGACTTGTGGTTTCTCCTAGTTTTGGAGGCTAGTTTCAATTCATAATTGGCTTTGGAGGTTTGCAAATGCATTACGTCTAGATCTATGAATGTTATAATTCCATTATATTTGGCCCTTGTCAGACCAATAATTGAGTATAATGCTCCCTTTTGCATGGCCTCACCAGACACCTGCAACAATTGAAGAGATCATAGATGTTTCTCACCAAGAAATTACATGGCACACAAAACAAGTATTATGCAGAAAGACTGAAAGCCCTGTCACCTTTTTTCTTCTCCTACAAGTTGCTAAGTGGTGACCTGTGCCTGGCTTACAGGAAAGTCTCTGACCCGCCCTGATGGAAGTGCTACACATTTATAAATCAAACAGCAGGAGGGTCACTTGCTCAGGGATATTAACCTAGCCTAACATGAACAGATCATGCTTGACAGATAGATACATCTCCCAGAGACTGCCACTTCTCTGGAACAAGCTTCCAATTCATGTGAAACAGAGCCCCTCCTGACCCTTGTTAAATGCAACATAGAACAATAGATGGGTGACTGCAAATTCACTCCTGGGGTGGTACCCATGTCCCTCCTGCACAAAGGAAGTTAAGTACTAACTACCATAGACCCTTACCTCTGCAAACTTCACTCACCTAACTACTGACAACTGGGGCAACTCAGTATAAATTTGGCGAGGATTTTAAGAGCTCTAGGGCTGTTAGCCTAGTAACCTCCTATGAGTCTATGAACCTAAGTTTAAGCATAATGAGATACTTCATTTGTGTTATGTTTTATATCATCACTGCCTGGCAACCATCATCCATCTCACAATAAACTGGAACCATCTTTTTCATGCAGTGACTGCAGTCATGAGGTACATCAAGATTTTTGTTACATAAGATCCTATCCCTTGTCCAAGAGGGGTACATGAATGCTTACAATTGTGCAAGTAAGCAGTACCTCCCCTTGAGGGTTATGAACATCCTTGCACATTCCTAATTAAGGCTACAGTATCTGTGGCATGGCAAGGACCAAGAGCCTGTTTCATTTACCTCTGCATGTATAACAATAATCCTGAAAAAGATACTTGCATTACAGTGAGAATGGCTGCCTTCCCCCATGTTACACATGTAAACATTAGACACTAACTTCCATCTTTCCCTACCTGGCTACTCTAGTGTCTTAGCAATTAACTGAAATCTAGCTATCTGGGTTGTATACATTCATAGATTCACAGGCGTGTACTAGACTTATGACTACTGGGGCCATTTTAAGCCTAACTATGCATCTCAAATCTCTGACAAGTTCTAGATCTCTTGTTAGTGTAAACAGGACATGAAATATGTACAAGCAGTAACCTGTGAGATGAATTATTTACAAGCTACTAGTGTCCATTAAATACACAAATGCCAAACCAGGGGTAAAATTCCAATCCCCTCCAGCTGTACAAGTTATACTTGAATTGGATTAGGGAGGAATTCTGCTTCATATGGATGAGTAGCCTGTTCCAAAGGAGGGAATAGTCTCTAGGATATATATCTGTCTCTCCAGCAGGTTCTATTTATATCACAGGCAATGTTTGAGTCTTTAGAAAGGGTAATTCTTGTGCTATTTAGTTTGTAGATATGCAAGAGGTCCATCAGAGTGGGGAAACATAATATAGAGATATGGTTTTAAGGCGGTCTGCATTCTACCTTTAGATCTGCCTGGTTAGGGACATACTAAAAGGGACACAATACTCAATAATAGGTCAGTTGAGTGCTGAATATGCTGGAACAATGACCTTCTTGGACCTAGATGCCGTACCTTTGTTTATAACTGACATAACGTAGAATGATTTCCTCACTACAATAGGCACACTTTGATCAAAAGCTAGATTACTGTCTACATTTGTCCCCCACTCCCTGACTATTGGTCATCTCTTTGGGGTGTGTTGCCAATATCATAGTAACACAGGGGTGGCTGATATCTAGAAGGATACTATTATGCATTCTTTGGCATTTAGTTTTAGTACATGGCTCTAACACCAGTTATTTGCCTGTGTCAGCCCTTCCTGGAGAGCATTAGTGTTGGTAGGGGATTCTGTGACTGGTCATAATTTTCAATCGTCTGCAAAATTATTCAGCCAGAGGTGCTTCATGTTGGCCTTGACTTCAGAGCTTGGACTTGGACCAATCCCTTAGGGTCTCCGCTGGTGACTGGCCTCTTTGTAGAAGTGGACTTCCCAGTTCTAACTTCTTGCATCATGTATGTGAGTCAGCTGGCTACCCACTGGCTGGCATAAAGGTTTACACCTAAACTCTTTGAGTTTGTCAAAATGCCTGAGTGGAGTATTGTATCAAGTGCCTTGGCCTAGTCAATGTTGGCAGTGTGAACGATTTTGCCCTCATCCATTGCTTTCTTTACCTTCTTAAAGAAGTCCAGCAGGTTGAGTAGGCAAGACAGACCCTGGATAAAACCAAACTGGAATGGGTCCATTGTCTGGAGATTGCCTATGTCATTACTGATCATTTCCAAGATAATTCTTTCCATGGCTTTGCATATAAGACTAGTGAGACTTGGATCTGTAGATGGCCTCCATTTGTGCAAAAGGATGACAGTAAGAAAGGATAAAGTTAGCACTGAATTTGTCTGCCAGTAGGTTTGCTGTATCTTCTGGCTTAGTGCAGTTGGCTTCATTAATAATGAGCTCTGAACACAATTTTTTATTGCCTTTGAGGTTGTTGACATAGCTAAAGAATGCCTTCTAGATGCCCTTGGCCTGGGACACCAAATTTACCTCCAATTTGGCTTTGGTAGATTTTATTCGTCCTCTGAGTTGTTTGTTTAGTTTGATGAGAGTGCTTTTATCCTGCTAGGTGGAACACCTCATACTTGTGCCAATATTTTATTACTTCTGTTATACAGCCTATTGATGTTGTGATTCGACCAGGGTGGTTTGTGTTTTTGAGTTAGTTCTGCACTTTTCCTGGTGGGTATAACTGCTTCTATGCAGTTATTAACATACTTGTGTAGTGTTCCTATGAACAGTTCTGTGTAGGCAACAGTGCTGTCAGGGCTTGGAGGGCTTGAGATTTTGCCAGGTTATCACTTAATTGTTGGTAATTAGCCTTAGAGTTGTTCCTGAACATTCCAGGGATGGCTAGGATACTGGGTTTTATTTTTGCTTCAACGCAGACTGCTTTTTGGTCTGGCCTTACCAGAGAGGACTTTACACTGTGCAGCACTCTCCCATATTAGTGTGTCTCAAATACATTATGCCTGTGCCCCTGGTTGTTGTAGGACAATCTTATCCAGGGAGTATGTGTTTACAAAGTGCAGGAAGGATCTCAGTGCCAGGACACTTGGTAACATATATATTCCCAGTTAATAGTGTGACAATTAAAGTCTCCCATGAATATGGTATTGGGTTAGATGCTGAGTGTTTCCAGCAAGATTAAATATGTGTTATGGATTTCCTGTATCATACAGGGGACATATAGCTTGCAAGGAAGTGGCATGAGATTTTGCCTATGGTAATTTGAACATGGAGAAGTTCATGTGCATTGTCCTGTTTGACCAGCCTTAAGGTACATTTACTTTTAACATAAATCGAGACACATCCACCCCTGATATAGGTAATAAGGGTTTCCCCTGAACAGACAAAGTAAGGCAAAGTAAGCTTAAAGACTGATGTCACATGAAATGAAGAGATAATGTGTCTTGTGTTCCACTAATTTATCAGTTACACTAGTAGCAACTGGAAATTGATGCAGTTTTAAGACTATGGATGTCTGCAGAATTTTACTGGAATTTTCTTAAACAATGGGGAGGGGTCTTATGGTTTAGGGATATAGTTTCAGTGCTTTAAGAACTGGTAGATGAACGTGTAGTTTAGCAGCACTGAAGGTGGGGACACTTGACAAGAACTATTTGATCAGAGTCTGTAATACAGTATAGTACTATGTGTTATGATTTATATCCATCCATCCATCCTCAACCCCCTTTCCCATTTTGCACATGAGGTCGGGGTGTCACTTCAGCAGTGACAATCATCTTGAGCTAAGGTTTACACTGTTGGGTGGCTAGCCTTGCCACTGTAGTTTATCCGTACCACTCACTCGCACCTACAGCCAATTTAGAGTGTCCAATCCACCTATTGCATGTGTTTGGAATGTGGGAGTAAACCGGAGCACCCAGAGAAAACCCACACAACCACAGGGAGGACATGCAGACTCCACACAGAAGACACCCAGCCAAGAATCAAACTGGGGAACCTCTTGCTGTGAGGTGAGAATGCCAACCGTTGTACCACAGCATTAAATAAACAGTCTGTTATGTTTGTATGATTATCAAAAGTGAAACCTGCAAGTGGTTCTACAAGTACAGGGATTTAATGTTTCTTACTCTGAAAGAAAATTGCTATAATAAAGGGAAGAGTATGGAGATGTTGGTTGAATGAGGAAGCTGTTTAGTACTGGAAGTTATACTCTAATAATGGTACATGGAACATATTGTCTGTAAGCAAAGTAATGAGTGAAATAAGATTGGGGGTATGATCTTTGACTGACACAGCTAAATATCACTGTATATAAAGTTGATACAAGACTAAATAACTAACTTTATTTAGGATCAATCTTCATTTAGTTATATGCTAACTATAAATGTTTAATCTTATAGCCAGCTAATACTGATTATCATGTTGGGATGATAAGATACAATAAAAATATAAAAAGTAGTTAGGAGGGTGGCATAATGGTTAAGGTGCTTACCTTATAAAGACAAGGTGCAAGGTTTGATTCTCACACAGGGTAAATGGCTCACAAGGGCAGTTAGCCTAGTATGAACCTATAATAACTATGCAGAAAGGAGAAGTGTTTGCTTGACATATACATATTTGAGTTCTTAAAGGTCTATAATGGAGCAGACATTATGTATTATATGAATGTAAATGATTTTATGAATGATTTGGATGGAGTGACTTGTATGTTAAAGGAGAAGAATAAAGTTTATCTCTATAATTGTGTCAAACCACTCAAGTCATCCTGTTTTCCTGGCTGGGACTATACAAGGAACAAATATATGAAAATATGTTATAAAGATGAGATATTTGTCATTTCTCATTTTTGTTTTCTTGCTGTTGGTGTATAGTGGAGCAAATGCTCCATCAGTATATTCTGGAGATAGTGAATCTATGAACAACTGAAGAAAGGTAATTTATTTTTATCACTGATGAGTGTACCTAGTAATTGTGTAGTTTTTATGGTAATAGTGCACCAGTCAAAACTGCCAACCAGATTCAATAAAGCCTACATGGTCCATTTACACCATGTGTGCGTGGATTCAGTAAGTGTCTCTCCATGGTGTGTGAGCCTCGCAGTGCCACACAAACAAGGTAAACACCGCGGCATACAAATTACTGCATAAGGAGCTGAATTATATGCTAATCAACCAATCCAAGATGGAAGAGGTATTCAACAAGCTATAATGCAACTGTATAGATTCAGTGCTGGTTTTCCCTGTGAATTCCAAAAAATATTTGAATATAGCCATGGAAAGGAGTCCATACAGAAACATTATTAGAGTTGCTGTTGCTTTAACTCATGTGTATGTGCAACAGGCTGAAGTCTATGTTGCTGCTTACCAAGGCCATGAAGGAGAAGAGTTTGCAGATCTTGGGTAAATTATCACAATCTATATGATGTGGAAATTGTATAGTGCTATAGTGTGGATAGAGACATACTACAGGAACTCTGCAGCCTTTTATCATCATCAACTCAGAGCCAGGGCAATCCGAAGAGAATCCATCCCAGTGGAGGCAAAGGTATCTTTAGCACTTCGAATTTTAGCTACAGATACCTTTCAGAGACCAGCAGGGGACATGCTGGGGTTGCCACAGGCATCAGCATCCAGAATCCTCCATCAATTCCTGGATGCTATGCTGCAACATGCTAGTGACCACATATATTTTCCCTCATACTCCTGAGGATAGATCCAGAAATATGCAGGAGTACTATCCTGTAGCACACTACCCTGAAGTAATGGGTGTCATAGATTGCACGCATGTAGAAATTAAGGCAGAATCCAGAGAACGAGGAAGCCTCTGAATTAATTGAAAGGGCTTCTACTCTATTAACTGCCAAGGGAATCATCTTGAACATATGTGCTGGCAGCCCAGGCAGTTACCATGACTTACATATCTGGCACACCTCCCAAATGTATCAGATGTTCACTAGGAGGATATCCCACATGGTCATTTACTGAGGGATGCAGGTTATGCACTGGAACCTTGGCTGATGACACCTGTCAGAAATGGACACACACCTAATGAACAATGCCAAAATGAGGCACACGCTCAAAACCAGAAATGTTACAGAGCATTTGTTTGGGCTGCTGAAGTCATGATTCTGGTGACTAGATACATCTGACAGAGCCCTGCAGTACAATCCATGGATATGTACTGAAATAATCACAGTATGTGCCATGCTACACATTATCCTGAGAAGACAGCTTCAGCAGGATCAACAAGGGGAAGGGGCATGCATCCCACCATCAATGACAAGGTCACCACAGCCACATGCAGATGAGGAGTTAGGGTGGGAGGAGCAGCTGCTTTGGGTGTATGTAGATGTAAGCATGCTCAGTATGCCTTTGCATTGGCTAGGAAACAATGCATAGCACATTTACTCACCACCTAAGGGCCTAAAACCTTCTCCTACATGCATACATATAGTAACAGTGATGTCAGACAACTCTCACAACTTTTACCTACCAATGTATTGGCTGTATACTGCTTGCATCAGACAGAGTCAGCCCTGAACTAAAACTGTTGCAATTGCTGGATTTACAAGTAAGTGTTGAACCTGGAGTGTATTGTGTAATAGTGTGAATGACTGGCATATCCTTGCATGTTGCTACTTGGTAGTGTAAGCAAACAAAAGGTGGGAGATTTGTACAGAAATGACCTTAACATGTGACAGCAGAGACTTATTTGACTTATATGTGTCCATTATTAAATAGTAGGCCTTAGGCATCATAGATCCATACAGTCATACATCTCAAACGTAGTGATGGTCACTGCATGCACTCAGTTTAATACCATACATTTTACTGGAAAATCATTAAACAGAGAAGTTACAAAGTAATGATACACATTTCAGTATCAGACTTCTCAACCCTCACAAGATCATTAACAATAAAGGTGGAAAAAAGTTGATGCTATCAACTGTCTAACTTTCTAAGACCAATATAAATCAAAGGTACAATTACCAATTCAACATCAAAGATGCAGATGTACTAAGCACTAAGTCAGCTATGTACCCTGAGCATTAGACACAAAGCTTATGTATCCGTAAATCCAAAAGATACTATCAGGTTTATGGCACACTAATAATAATTTGCACAGGGTGTTGTGGGGGGTGGGACTAGAAGACTAGGCTGACACAAAAGTTTGGAGAGTGTTCGTAAGAAAGTGAAGCAGGCAAACATTCAGATAAAGTAACAAATGGCCAGTGAGACAAAATGAGTTTTAAGATTCAGGGCTGAACCATGTAACTGTTGTGTGTGTGGCTGTATGGGTTCTCCAGGTAAAATTCATGTGTGAGTGTTTGCAAGAACACAGCCAAACTCTGTGCTGGTTCTACATCTTGGTATGTCGGACAGGTGTGAGCCATGCATGGTAGAGGTGGTAGTTCATCACTGTCGTCCCCGACCACAAAAACTGGCTATACTAGGAGTTGCATTGGGGGGGGGGGGCTGGAAGCCTAGGCTGACACAAAAGTTTGGAGGGTGTTCGGAAGAAAGTGAAGCAGGCAGACATTCGGATAAAGTAACAAATGGCCAGTGAGACAAACTGAGTTTTAAGATTCACGGTTGAATCATGTAACTGTTGTGTGTGTGTCTGTATAGGTTCTCCTGGTGAAATTCCCGTGTGATCTGCATAAACACAACCAAGTTCTGTGCTGGTTCTGTATCTTGGTATGTCAGACAGGTGTGAGCCATGCATGGTAGAGGTGGCAGTTCATCATTGTCATACCTGACCATGAGAACTGGCTCTGCCAGGAGTTGCACTGGCATATCCACACCCACGGTTAGATATACTGCTACTACCTGGACATGACTGATGTCTGCTGGCTGAGCTCCCTTCATAAAGACATGGAGGACCATGATCCCATTACCTGCCACATCTGGGTGTGGACATCTCAACCACTGACAGAGCAGTGGAAGTACTGCCACTATGGAAGCGTGATTAGGCACGGCCACTTTGGCTAACACCAGATGATGTGGCTTACATTTGCTTAGAAGAATGCCAGCCCCATCCTAGCAGATGTTACCTTCCAATTTCTAATATATATTTCCAGACTACATCAGTAGACACCCCTAAAACTAAAGCCAAATTTCAGATTAACCTTCCAGTTTCAAAAATTGCTTTCCTCCCTGCTTGGCACTGTTACTCACTGCTTAACATCATGCAAACACATTTGGCATCACTGCTCACGTTTGTGCACTACCAGTAAATGCGATGACTGAAACTGGTGTGAAAGCATCAGTTTCCATTGCACTAGTTTGGCTGGTTGACATGGCTGGCATTAGGGAGGGAGGTGCCAAGTTTAGGGCACAGACATGGGGTGTCCAGGAGTCCAGGATATTTACTGGACTCCTAGTAAAGCACCACAGGCAAAGACTTCTGCAGGGGGAACTATTCTGGCTCTCAGTACAAGTCTGAAACATGGAATAGTATCCCACACACTGGACAGCAGTGTAGGCATCATTATAATGACCTACAGGACATCCCCAGTGCCTGCCCCCTTCCCCTTATATCTAGGGAACAGGTCATCACTGCTCTCTCAAAAGCAAAAAAGACAGCCTCCATGGGACCCAATAACATCCAAGGCTGCATCCTACATTAATTGAGGGAGGAACCTACAGCACCATTAGGCACCCTATTCAACCAAAGAGTGGAGGACAGCCACTGTCATCCATTTACACAAAGGTAGAGCATTCACCAATCCAGGAAATTATAGATCCATCAGCCTAACCAGCCTGATCTGCCAGGCCATGGAACGGATTATTATAGACCTCATTAACAAGGACATTGGCAACCTCCAAACACTTGATACCACACAGTTTGGCTTTGTCAAGGGGAAGTAATCTCTGCTAAATTTGGTTTACTTCTTTGAGACAGTCACCAAAGCCATAGCCGAGGGTAACATGGTGCACACCACCTACCCTGACCTGATCAAAGCCTTTGAAAATATTACCCACTTGGGCATAATAGATAAACTCTCTCAACTAAGCATCAATCCATATGTTACCAGATGGGATATGTTAGGGACCTGGTCAAAGCCTTTGAAAATATTACCCACTTGGGCATAATAGATAAACTCTCTCAACTAGGCATCAATCCATATGTTACCAGATGGGATATGTTACCAGATGGGTAGCAAACTGGCTCACAGATAGAACTCACGTAGTCAAAATAGGGGAAACCACCGCAAGCAGTAAACCCTTAACAAGTGGCATACCCCAGGGCTCAGTCTTGGGCCTCTGTTAGTTGGGATATACTTTTCTGAGGTGCAGGCCAAAACCAGTGGACTATGACTGGCCAAGTTTACAGATGACTGCAAGCTGGGTGCTGTCATCAATTCCCCTAGTGATGTAGACATCCTCCATAAGGGTCTCACTCAGACAAATGACTGGTGCCAGAAACATGGCTTCAAGCTGAATACCAAAAAATGCATTATCATCCCCTTTGGGGAGAGTGATGTACCCACAAATGATCACATTAATAACAATGTCCTAAGCACACAATCAGTCGTGAGGGTTTTGGGACCCAGGTTGATAGCAACCCGACTATTGCCCATCATGTTGTTTCCATTGTATGGAAAGCCTTTTACATGGCCCACCTCATAAGTAAGGATATCTCATCCAGTGACAAGGAGGTCATAACATCCCTGCATTTTTCCCATATAAGGCCCAATGTTGAGTACAATGCCCCTTTCGGCATGTACCTAGCAAAGCACATGCAGCAGCTGGAGAGACCACAGAGGTTCCTTACCAGGAGAATCCTGGGCATCAAGCATCTACCATACACAGATAGGCTAAAAGCACTATCCCTCTACTCAGTTTCATACAGACCCTCAGAGGTGACCTCTGTCTGGCATACAAGGTGATCACGGAGCCCACCTTGATGGGACTGCTGCATATCCGCAAGTCAAGCTCCACTCGAGTAACCCGCACACGCAGCCTTAACCTGGTCTGTGACATCAACAAGACTTGTTGGCAGGGCAGATTTGTGTCCCAGAGACTCCCCCATCTATGGAATAGACTCAGTCTCCACATCAAGTAGAGTACCTCTTTACCCCCTTTTAAGCGCAAGATGGATAACTGGATTGGAAACAGAAAATATACCATTGGGATTCCACCCATGTCCTTGCTGGACAGGGGCATCGGGTACTGATTTGTCTATACATGGGCTAAACTCTTGGCTAGGCTTATAAAAACCTCAGGGCCAATAGCCTAGTAACCTCCTATGATCCTATACACAGGTGAAAAAGGGATACCCTCAACCATTGGTTGAATGAGTTTGAGACTATGGACATCCCACAGCTGTGTAAGTATGACAATAAGAGAGTACTTGTATGACTTAGACAGCTAAATTTAGGCAAGACTGGTATGCATAATGCTCTTCTGTTCTTTTCTGTTCTTCCTCCAGCTGCCACCAAAGTGAGTTCAATAGGCAGGCTCATGTTGCTCGAATGGAGAGACTGAGGGAAGTAAGTGGTACGCATGCAGCAGAAGAGAGGTGTTATTGTAACTTTAAAAGTTAAAGATAGCTTTGTGGGTCTTTAATACAGTTGTATCAAATTGAGCATGTATATCACAACTGTAAAAGCAAGTATGCATGCATTAGCCTGTAGCACAAACCAGTTTTAGGAGTCAAATATTAGACTGTAGTCAGAGGTTGTGGGTTCAAATACCACAATTCACAACTATACGATACTGTTATTTCTTCAATAAAATTTGCATTAGATTAAAATCTCTATACCAGTGGCACAAATGCCCTGCTGTAAACTGTAATCTGTATAATTGGAACACACATACATACAATGCATGCACATTTCAAGGATTACTTTCAGCTATCTGTCATATACTGTGCACCTGTTAAGATGGATCCCCTTCAGAAGACCAAAAGCTCAAAAGACTGAAAATTAAAATATCTAAAGCTCAAAATGCCAAAAATGGAATTTGCCCTTTCTCTAGTATTGTGCAATCTTGGAGATGGCATATATAATTAGCAGGGGGTATGGGGGTGCAGCCCCGTACATGGGGGGGTGGAGGGTGGCTTGCCCCCTGCATTAAAAATATTTTTTATATTTTGAGGTTTAAATATTTTGGTTTTCCATCTTTTGAACTTTTGATCATCTAACATAGACCTGTTAAGAAATATACTTAAATGTCATACTTCAGATAAAAGAGTTGTATAATTGTAATGCATTGTATGTTACATATGATGGTAGTAATGTTATCTCTTCTTTTTCTCTCACCCTAACACTTATCTCTTTTTTTATTATTTTCTATTATGTGTTATCAAAATGTCTCAATGTCATCTACATGTACCACATCACTAAATGCTACATAACACAGCGAGGTAGGCCATCTTCAGTGGATCAGCCTGCCCCCCACACCACCAACTCCAGCACCGATGCCCAGCATGTCTGGGAGCTAACCTGGCAGCACTGTCTCTTGTGCCCCTGTACTACCTGTTCCTTCAGGTAGTACTGCCTCAGAAGTTGGTGCAGTGGTACCCTCTGGGAGCAGTGGTGATTTCATCTCCCACCAGGAGATACCAGAGTTGAGCTGTGCACCACACAGGTAATCTTCTTCTTCTTTCGGCTTTTCCCGGTTAGGGGTTGCCACAGCGGATCACTTGTCCGCTCATGATTGGCAGTGGAGTTTTACAGTGTCAAGTTGCCAGCCCAGCACCCAGCCTTCCACAGAAGGCATACACACACATGCACTCACACCTAGGGCCAATTTAGAGTGTCTAATCCACCTACAGCATGTCTTTCAGATGTGGGAAGAAACCGGAGCACTCGGAGGAAACCCACGCGACCACAGGGGGACATGCAGACTCCGCACAGAAGGCACCCCAGCCAAGGATCGAACCAGGGAACCTCTTGCTAGATCAATTTTTACTGTTGAAAAAATGGATAGCTATGGTTCTTTCCTAAGTTTCTCCTACATATTTCTGCATTGCTTTCCTTTTGCTCTTCCCCCTGCTTGCTCCCCATTTCACCACTTTCTTATCTACCCTATTTTAACACCTATAATCTGGTCAAAAAATAGAATCACATGCAACACATATAAGTAGCAGAAAGAGCAATGGATCCCTTCACTTTTTGGCCTCTATGATTGCCTGGAGTTTGGCATCGCAAAGCAATGCCAAGTGACTCTGAATGGCAGTAGAATGCTGTGGTTACTTCCATACAATGCACCTTTGTGCTATGCCAACACAGAGCAACACTTGTACTTAGAACAATTAATGTCATTCCATTATCACTGTTTATTTAAGTTTTAGATACACTGGATTTGAACACAGTATCATCTGGGCTCAAAAAGAAATGTGCCAATGCATTTGCACCTGCAGTCTCAGAGTCAGTTAAGCTGCAGGTGTGTCTCATAGATTCAGTACTAACTCTCAGACTTTTAGCAATGCAGCTTGCATTTGTGCACTGCTTAACTACACAAAAACAGGGAAAGTAATGGGAATGTGTATCTCGCATGCACAAACACTTTGTCAACTGTTGAGCAAACTGCTGCTCTTTGCACTATGGACAACTAAATATTAATATGTATTTCTGCTTTTCACTGTCCATTTCCTGTTTGTGACATGAAATTTTATGTGGAAACATAATAAACCGAAGGCCCTATCTAACAATATCTTACATATTTACAATACAGCCATGTGTTGCCTCGCAACAAGCACTGCAACCCTGGTGTCTCAGTACTTTTTTCAAACATATATCAACTACACTACATAAATTAATATGTTGCGTGATATAGAAATCACATCAATCTGGTAATATGCAGAACTAGAACTATTGATGCATTAGGCTAAACAGCCTTATCTGCAAGGCTATGGAACTTTATCCACAGGGACACTGTGACCTTCAACATACTCAACACAACCCATTTTGGTTTTGTTAAGGCATGCATTTGATCCTGATAAACATGAGGTCCTTCCAGAAGTTTTCTATACTTGCAAATATATTTATGCTTTTTCCACATTTCTTGCATTCTCATCTGGTCGTTTACCTTATATTCTTTCTTTTGCTTTTTGGCACATTTAGTTGCTTCCTGAATGTTATCTATTTCTGGTTTGATTTCCATTCCTTCTTGACATCAATATGCTTCTGCTAGATCAAGCAGAGAAGTTATCTTAGATTTATTCTCCTCATGTTGCAAAACTTTCACTACATTTGGGTCTTGTGAGGTCAGCAGATATGTGTCTAGTCCCATGATTGCAGATCTATATATGTAATAAATTACAAGGAAGCCCGGCATCCCTCATTCAAAATGGGGAATATATAATTCTGGTATGCAATGATTTTTATAAATCAGTTGGTGAGCAAGAAGCATCCTTCTTCTAATCTAGCCAACACATTTTGGGGCCATTCAATCTCTCCAGAACTGTAAGGACAGATAGAGCAAATTGGTTTATAGCTTGAATTTTGTTCCTAGATGTCAGCGCTGTTTTCAGGATTAACCTAAATAATTCACATTTTTTCATGTTTTATTGTTGATGCTTCATCAATTCCCAAATATTTATCCATTCCCTCTTGCTCAGGTTCTCTTATATCAAATTCTTGTCCAAAACCAATGTTTTTTTGATGCTGCAGTTTTCCTGCTTTAAAGGTTGTTTTTGCACATTTTCAAGACAAAATGATACTCTTATATCATCTGAAAAAGTTTTGATGACTTGCAGTTGTGCTTTCAGTTCCTCATTTGATGAACTATACATTTTTAAATCATCAACAAAGAGAAGAAGAGAAGTCTTCACACTTTGTTGTTTTCTGGGAGCTATATTTTAACCATGGCCTAAGCTGTTAAGTAGACAGCTTATTGAGTTAAGGGCATGACAGAGTCACCCTGGAATATCCCTCTTTAAATTCTTATTCCTGAGATAATAATTTGTCCTTTATCTTGGCTTAATTGCAAATTGGTCTGCTACTGTTTCATTGTCACTGTAATTTAGTCGATCTTATACATTTTTAAGCAATCTTTTATCAATGAATGTGGGATACTATCAAATGCTTTTTTGTAGTCAATCCATGCCATACTTAGATTCTTCCCCTTTCTACAGTTCTTCACTATGACTTTATTTGGGTTCCTATCAGAAGAGCGAATGCTTAAATCAGAGAACCCTCTTATATCGAACTTTAAAACATGAAACCTAAAAATGTCAAAGGCATGGAACATCGATTTTTTTTCCCAGTGAAAAAAAATGATGGGCCCTTCTCTGGATTTTGCTGTTTTCTCCACTGTGGTGCGATCTCGGAGTTGATATATTTAAGTTGGGGGTATGGGGCGCAAAGCCCCCCAGTTTATTTTGCCTGTACATTGTTTTTGGGGTTTTTTTTTATTTTTTCCCTGGGAAAAAAATTCACTGATTTGTTCCTTCGACATTTTAAGGTTTTCCGTTTTTAAGTTTGATAATAGAGTGTTCGCTATTTTTAGCATTTGACCATCTGATACAGGCGCCTTTATTTAACAACAAATGATCCTTTGTTTCATATGGCTTTGTTTTATTGCTCTTTTGTTCTATTGCCATAATTGAGTTTTCTTCTAAATGACTATAAACTCTGTTGGCATCAATTCCAGTGTATAGTTTACATGTCGTTAAAGGCAGTTTAATGGTCTGTAATTTTTGGGGTAGCTTGCAGGTTCACTCTTAAGTAGGAGCATTGTTTTTCCTGTTGTTAGCCAGGTTGGTGTCTTTTTGAGGTGCACATATAAATAGTTCTTACTCATCGCTAAATCCTCGTGCAAAGATGTTAATACTTTTAATCAGAAGTTAGGTACTGCATCTGGGCCTAGGGTTTTACACTTAGAGGCTTACTTTGTTTCAATCTCTCTGGCTGTTACTTCATCCCATTTCATATCCTGTACATTTAAACTTCTTACATTAGTGTTGTGATGGGTTTCAAACATAGTGCTGTAATATACTCCTGAGATCTAAATACGGTGTGACTTGTAACGTGCACAACATAGGCTTTCAATACCAGTGTGGACACTTGGCAGTCGAAGTTCAGATAACTATGTAGGTGTGTTCCCAGTGCTTGCATAAGTGGGTTTCCGCATAACAGGACTCTTGTCAATGCTGTAATTTGCAGAGAATTCCACTTTGCATGAGGCCAAAATAAAGTTTGTAGGCCATGTGACTTTGTCACAAATCATTTGCCTGTGTTAGCCCCTCCTGTAGTATGTTATCATCATAGGTGAACTCAATGCTTGCACCCAGTATGGAAGAATCAGCCAATGTAGTAAGCCAAAGGGCATATACTGTAACCTGAACTGTTGAGAAATAGATTCCAAACAGTAAAGGGCCAAGCACAGATCCCGTGGATACACCAGTGGAGACAGCTGTACTGTTACAGGTTGATTCACCAACTTTCACAGTATGTGTTCTGTCAATGAGACAATTAGTTACCCATTTAGTGACATAAGGTTTAATCCCCAGCTGGGAAAGGTTCTCAATGATGCCTGCGAGGGGGATTGTGTTCAATCCTTAGGTCAATTGAGTCTAGTCAGCATGCACTGTCTTACCTTCATCCAGGCCTGTCACACAGAATCATTGGGCTGTGACAACATCACAGATTGCCTATCATGTGACTCGTCATATACACCTTCCTGACATGGTTGAATACACACTTCAACACACCCTCCACACAGACTATGATCCTGTAGAAGGCTGTTTTCAACATGCATATGAGTTGGGGGGGGGGGCAGCACCTGATGCATGCATTTATAGACACATCCTGACACTCCTCATCTGTTAGGTAGACCAACATGTTATCATAGACTTTTTATAAATGGGCACCAGTGATATCCTAGCTGTGTGTAACAGACCTATGTGAGTTGTTAATGCTACCTCATATCTGTTACATCTGTTAGATGTCCTCAAAGAGGCCATCAAGAGCATGCGTGATGACAACACTATCATCCTTTTGAACCTGATACTCCCAAGTTATTTGATACAAATCTACACCGAGGTATTCGCTCAACCCTGTCAGATGTGACCATATATAACTGTATCACCATGTAGGTAGACCAGTGTGTCACATACATGGGATCTAAATATGCTGACATCTGTGAAGTGACCTATATCTCAAGTCCGTACATCAGGGCTGTCTGCTAGGTCCTTTTCTGTCCATTATTTAAGTGAAGGACATCACAGATGACATACACACCCTGTATCCAAACAGCTGTCTGAAGGACTACAGATTTGACTCCAAGTGTGATATTAGTATAATACAGACAGTATCAACACACGCCAAAGATTGCTGCCACAGACATGACAGCACCCGCAATGACAAAAAAAAATGGGGGGATTTGTTATGTCAGGAAAACAAACGCATAATCCAAATATAATGTAGATATCACACCCTCTAATCATATGAATAGGTATGTGATCTGGGTCCTGAGGTAGATGGTAAGTGAAACATCCAACAGCATGAGGTCCCAGTGATTACTCCCTTGTATGTAACACAACAACTGACAATGTGAAGGACATCCACATCACAGGCCATAACAGCTCCATAGTTTGCAGCCTTCATCACACCAATAACTGTGTACAATGTACCCTTCTTCATGTACCTGTCTACACATCATCCAGTGATGTGTAACAGAAGTGTACCACCTTTGTCACAGTGAGCTGTCACACAGCTTATTGGCCATACATAGATATTCATTTTGTGGCATAAACATTACTGTCTGATTGTGTGGAACTCCCATCAAGTTGTTACACCAGATGCATGTGTGCTGTTTGTTCTGGTGACACGCACAGTAAATACAAAGCTGTTTGACAACATTAAAGACATGGGTAACATTTGTGACAGTGTGAATTGTGCCATATGTATGTGTGTATATATATATATATATATATATATATATATATATATATATATATATATATATATATATATATATATTTGCTAAGCACAACAGTCAACTAGCCTGTAGCAATCATAATGTCGTATACAGGTATAGCAGTGTCACTCCTTACACCTCCAGAAGATGTTACAGTGCCAGGACAGTGTGAGGGATTACCTTCATAGAGTATGGACATGTTATAATAGTTTTACAAGCATGTTTTTGTAGAATCATTTTGACCACTCTAAATCACATATGTCATGTGAGAGACATGGGTTTACTGGTGGTATTATTCTGATAGTGTCCATGATTGTGCTTGGTTCTTTTAATGTGGCCCATGAGCCTTTGCTTGTGTCCCACTTGCTGGAGAAGTCTACTAAGATTATACTCATATTCAGGCAAATCAGTTTGCACAGCTTCACAATATGCACCGTACACCAATTGTATATACTATCCCTGATAAATAGCATCTGCATTATTCATGCAAGAATGCTTATCTCAGACAGATATCTTCCCCATTGTTATGTCACCTTGTGTGACAGTCACACAATACATATTTGCACATTTACACTGTGCGGTCCCTACTGTACCATACTGATATGTGCTTGGTGTTGCTGCTACAACTGTCTTCCATTGACATGGCCTCATCTGCTGTGCAGTAGGTTGCTTCATCTGTTCTCTTTCCCTTTGTTCATTCCTACAATTCAACTGTGTGTCCCTATTCAATAAACACACTTCCCCTGACTGTTTATTTTACATGGCAGTCCATGTACCCTTACAGATCATTTTCACAACTTCAGTACAGAAAGTCATTTTAGCTAGTGACCATGTTATTGGTCTTATTTATTTTTAAGACCACTTCTTTTTATTTAAAACTATGTCTGATAACTCGTTGGTGGTGGCTGAAGCTGCTGGTAGCACTGCTGTTGTTGCTGGTTATGATTGCTAATACATATATATGTGTGTGTGTGTGTGTGTGTGTGTGTGTGTGTGTGTGTGTGTGTGTGTGTGTGTGTGTGTGTGTGTGTGTGTACCTTATCAAAGATGTGGTTTTCTGCCATGTCCCTGGGATTATGCCAGGGCTGATGTGACTCAATAATTACATACATTTGAATTTCAGACTTCACATTCTTTAAAAAAATATATCTTTACACAAACCACTTGATAGCAGATTTCTAAACAGTAAATATGTCAAATTTGTCCCTATATCTGGTCATTGTCCCTATATTATGTTGGCCTTTGTCCAGAAGTCTTCCACTAAGAGATTGAGAAATATAAAAACTATTATCGGTTAATCCCTTGTGATCATTGTGGCATTCCACGCAAAACCGTGGATGTTCAGTGCTCTGACTTAAAAAAGTTTGCTATGCATGTTTGCTTACACTGTTTCCTGGCTGGCAACACTGTTGTCAGTCACAAAACCTCACTTATTTATGTTTTAATGCCGTGGGCGAAATGAAAATACAATGAGTGCTGCTGCTTGCCGTGCATCACTGCACTCGCATGTAGACTTCGTGTAGGCTTCACGCAAAGTCTACACTTAGTTTACGAAATCCCTGCATGCATCTTTATGGAGCTGTGTATTCTACAAGCTACTTATAAAGATAGATTACTGATGTATGTAACTTAGTGTGTTTTGCCCATTTTGCATGGAGCATAATGTACACAGTGGTAAAATAAATGTACCTTGGGCCGAGGGTGGTTTAAAAGCCTTGGGTCCTCCAACACATTCCCTGGGATTTATGAAGCTCGGTGCAAGGACGGTTTTAGTCTTGCACCGAGCATTCTCCTTACAGATGGTGCAGCAGCATCATATGAATATTTATGAGGGCTAGCTGCCACACCCTCGACATGCACAGGAAATGTGTGCGAGTGCATGGGATGTGTTTAAGTGGTCTACGGAAGCTTAAACATGCCCCCACAGTTACACAACCTACAATGCTTACTGTTACAGCCTGCCTCTAATAGTAAGCAATTAATCCAGTGTCCACGGATACTGAAATGTATGCTAAGCATACAAGAGTGACCATGAACACTGAAATAAAATCAAAGTAGTAAACACACAAGCACGTAGTGGAATGTTAAGCCCCTGTCCCTAGAACTAACGCAATTAAATTCCCTGTGTCCCCATTTTGCATTTGTATTGCTTCATTATTGAAAGTGTAAGCAAAGCACAGCATGTTTGCATGTCGCTGCTCTCTGCTTAGCGTAGCTTACACATCAAAATCATCTAAATAGAAAAAAAACATGGAGAATTAATGTTAATGTCAATAGTGGAATGGTTAGAACATCTGCCTAACAAACAAATATTTGTGGTTTGAGTCTCACTATAGCACATATAATTTTCCATGTGGAATGTGTATATGAACATATTTATACATCTTTGTGCTGTATAACCTACATAATAGCATGTACATGTGAACTGGAGTACTGCATGAAATGTTTAACCAGTGTCATTTAATCAAAGTGGTAGTGTCACAATGAATAAGGCACTAGTAAGCAGGTGTAAGCACAAATAAGCAGTGGTAAACATATGTAAGTACCAGTAAGCAAGTCTAAGTGTGTTTGCACAGGTGAAAGCAGTGCCCACACACATTAAGCATAGCAGAAGCTAACTGAATTTAAGAAACTGTAATCGGAAGATAGCACAGCCTACCATTGCTCAAACACACACACACACGTTCACAACTGCTTAAAAGTGCTTTAATCATTCTGTATCTAACGGCCCTTGTTCTGCCCAGCAACAAAATAAATGGCCTTTGCAAAGGTCAAACCCAGGACCCTGCACACCACAGCCAATGTGATTTATTACTAAGCCATGGCAGATATGCATAAATCTGATTTTATCAGAAACATGTCATCCAGCACAGTCATTCAACAGCATAGCAAATGTATATAATTATGTAGATGTATGTGCATGTGTATGTACAGATATATAATACATATCTATATATATATTATATATTATATATATATATATATATATATATATATATATATATATATATATATATGCATGTGTGTGTGTGTGTGTGTGTGTGTGTGTGTGTGTGTGCGTGTGTGTGAAGAATGAACGTTGTGACAATAAAGCATACAAAAAGAATGAGAAGGGAATCAACAGCAACCCCAGTACTATTTAGTGCTGTCAGCTTAAGTCATATCAAGCTGGGCAGAGGTGAGCAAATCACTGCTACTCACACCACAGGCAGGATACTACCAGTGGGAGTAACATTGTCGATCTGCTAAGTCTACTTTACAAACAATTACAGGGTAGTCCCTAGTGGGACTACCCAAAATTTGCTAGGTTGTGTGGACCTCCGACCATTACACAAGCAAGGACGGGTATGTTCAAGGACCAAATGGTGGAAGAGCCTGATGATACATGGGTTGGGACAACATATGTGTAGGCTCCCTAATGCTGGGGAGAGGGCAATGTGTGGAGGTGTGTTATGGCTGTGATAGCAACCGCAGAATGGATGGTTTGCGTGTATGTTAAACTTGGGTGGGGTGGAGGAACCATGGGTATGAAATTATGGATCCAGGCATGTCAGGGTTGGATGGCCTGGTTCTAATTGGACTGCCTCGTGGAGGTCAGCAAGTTTGTTCTAAGTAAATATGCATACACACATGCATACATCTATATGTAGAAGTACATTCCCTGTAGCACATTCATTCCTTTTGCAGACATAAATAACATGAAAGTGTCCCTACAAACCTCAACAGTAGATAGAATAATAGGTTGTGCATAAGAGGGAAGGGACAAATCTGCAAAAATGCAGAAGTGTGTACTTTGCCTGAAGTCAGTGCTGTTCTCAAAAAATAAAATGTGAGAACTTTCTCACTATGAAATAATGGAATTATTCCTGTGATCTGTCTGCTACTTGCACACCAATCACTAAACCGGTCCTATTTGTAATGTAATTTTGCCAAACTCGTACATTAATAGCTTTCATGTGTAACGTGTGCGTTACCACATTGTCATAGTTATTAATTTATTGTAGTGTCTTGTTAACAGGACTAATGATGTAATGAAGTATAGAGTCTAATCTTGAAATGAAGACGTGTGCCCCAGGTGGGACAACCCAAAAATTGCGAATAGTGTCCTATTGCTAACTCATTTCAACAATGTTTTGTGGACTTAAAGGTTGTGATGTCTGAGGATATGTGGAGTGAGTCAACCAATGGGATGGGTCTACAGGAGTAGGGAGTGGCCAATGTGGTGTGGATAAACCATGTATCCAACTGGAGAATGGATGGCTGCTCTGTCAGTGAAGTGTTGGGGTGGGTATTTGGGGAACTAGGATCCATGGGTATATGGGTATATATGCAAATGATGCAGCTAAGCAATAGTGTAGTGGTTAGAGCATCCACCTAGCGAACAGGCATTCCCAGTTCGAGTCCCACTGAAACACATACCATTTTCCTTTGGTAATCTGTATATGAACATATTTTGACATCCGTTTGCTGTATAACCTGCATAATAACAATTAAAAGTGAACTGGAGTGAAGTGTCAGTGTCATAATGAATAAGGCACTAGTAAGCAGGTTTAAGCATAAATAAGCAGTAGTAAGCATAAATAAGCACCAGTAAGCGTGTTTAAGTGTGTTTGTTTGGGGGTGTGCATTACCTACACAGATTAAGCAAAGTAGAAGCAAACTGAGTGTAAGGAACTGTAATGGGAGGTTAGCATTGCTTAGCTCTGCACAAACCCATGCACAGCCGCTCACAACTGCTTTAAAGTGCCTTACTCACTCTGTACCCAATGGCTCGTGTTCTGCCCAGCAACAAAATAAACAGCCTCTGCAAGGCTAGAACTCAGGACTCTGTACATCACAGTCATAGTAGTTAACCACTATGCCATAATAACCATACATGTAACGGAGGTATCAGCAAACTAATCCTCACCACAGGGAAATCAAATCAAACATGTGAACTGAATCTATGTACACTGTAATGTTTTATAACTCACCACAGACCATAAATATGTGAATTGGAGTACTGCAGTAAACATAGAGTTGAGTTGTCACTGTAATAAAGTTTTGAAGTCCCCAGGACTCCATACAGTGTATGTACACATGAATCACGGATACTAGACACATATATAACCTGTAATGAATAAGACATCTTTGACAAAAGGCAAATATAATGCTAGATGACCAATAAGCAATGCTACCCAGAGCACAGCCCAACTAAGTAATTGTAAACAATGTGTAGGGAAGTCAATAAAATACACCCATAGGTGCACCTCTTTAAGCAGTGCCAACCTGAAGTAAGCAGGTGTGCCCATAGCTTAGCCTTTTTGAAACTGGCCAATTACGGAAAAGTGTGGGAATCCGGCCCTACTTAAATCGAAGAGGTGGAATACGGCTCATAACTGGTTGTAGCATCCCGCTGCAGGCAGAATGGCTGGAGTGGGAGAAGGCACTCGCTTTATGGCGCAGCACTGGGGCATCCAGGAGTCCAAATTCATGGTATGGCTCCTGGTAAAGCACCATGACAGGAGACTACTGCAGGGCCAGTACCAGGACTCACACTATAAAATGGAGGCCTTTGACTGTCTCACGCGTGACCTCACTAGTGCCACAGGTATCCCCCGGACTGGTGATCAGGTCAGGCACCCCCATGCAGACCTGAAGCGGCAGAGGGGGGATGTCCTGGAACAGTGGATACAGGAAGCAAGGCAGATGCAGAATGCCCCAGAACTGCATAAATACTCCTTCCCTTAAGTAGTTAATAATTGTCTATCTTGTGTATACTATGGATAGGTATGGCTAAATATCGCTGTACTTCTCTGACAGCTGCAGATGAGCATGCTGCGAACCAGCAAGCCTATGATGCTAGGCTGCAAAGGATGCGTCGCAAGGCAGGTTAGTAAATAGCCTGCAAGTACTGTCATAACAAATAAATGTAAGAGCCTCAGAAAGTGTTGTATCAGTATACAGAATTGTGTAATATGCTGCTAATAAAGGTGTAACCCCTGCATTGCTTCTGTTTACTCTGCAGTCATATGTTATTGTACTGTTGCAGTTATTAAATAGTACTGTTGTAGTAAGCAGTGTTACCCACACTGTGGTATGCAGATAAAATGTGTATGAAGTACTGTATAACAATGTTGGAAGTGCAGACAGGTCAGTCATATTAGACAAAATACATTGCAAAGCCTCACAATTGCCTGATAGCATGGAGTACAGTAATCTTAACTGTAATGCTTTTGTAACATACAGCAGGGCTTTGGATCCCAGGAGCACTAGTAAGTTGTATGCATAATCATTCCACACAACTGCACTCAGTTTGTTAGAATGTTCAGAAAGAAAGCTGTATGCATATTTACACTTAACAACTGTACAGATTATGCTAGAATGCTCAAATAAAGAGTGGTATGCATATGCATATTCATACCCCTCAACTGTTCCAATCTGCCCAGCATGTCCTGATAAATGGCCCACATCACCTGCCTTTTGCCTTGTTACCCTGACAAATTAGTGTGATGATTCAAGAAATGTAGGCAGCTGTTAATGACATATAACTGATAGACTTGTACATAGTCAGAGAATGTACATGCAAACATACCTGTCATCCCAGCATCTCACCCAAAGTGTATGAGAGCAGTCTCAAAACATGTTACATTAACACCTGCATCTTGTCAAGTCTGTACTTAATTCACAGGTCCCGTACATACCAATCTACAAACATACCATTGTACAATATAACACTATCGAGTAGTGTAATAATACATGTAAGGGACAGACCACTGCAGTGGCTATGAATGTTGTGAAAACTACAAGGATTTATTAGTTGTTAATTGAAGTCTCTCTCTCACCCCTACCACATGTTCAAAAATAACTGATTTATACAACTCATCTGGTATGTCTACTCTCCTAACCTTTGTTGGGACATATGTCCTATTGGTTTATAAATATTCACATATGTTTCTATACATGTGCCATGTGAAAATACTCCCATATTGGTGGCCTGTTGCCATCAATGAAACCTGCATGTTGTTGTAATGGCCACTGTTTACCCATATATGCATGTGTTCTGCCTGCTCTGCAACTATTTTATATCTGGTGCCCTGGGTAATGGGAATAACTATGCATGCTGTTATAACTAATCATGAATGCTGTTGACTATTACTAACCCATCTCTGCCTTAAACATGCTACAACATAGTTCATATTGGAAGGACGGTCCCAGCAGACCTACCTGTCCCACCTCAGCTGGCCATGGCACTGGGCACCAGCTCATCTGGGGCCCAGCCTCAGACCTCCTTGTTCATTGGCCCTGCACCACCTTCGGGTGGAACTGCCACAGGTGATGGGGCTCGGCCCCCTCCCCGGGAATGAGAGTGAACAGGAACCTGTCACCCGCGGTACAGTCTGGGACGTGGTGTGTAGGGAGCTTGACAGGGAGATTCGAGACCGCCAACGCCAGCTTGAGGGTGGAGTGGCGCAACTAGAGGGTGAGCCTGCCCCTCCTACACAGCCCCCAGCACAGCCGCCTTCTGGGCTGTGAAGGTGCAGTGGTGACTGCCCATGGGTGGGGACCTCAGTCCCACTGTATCCATTTGTGGGCTCATGGGCTTGCGACTTCCAAACACCCCTTCCCCTCCAAGGTGTTCCACCTCACATGTGTCATATACAGCCCCTGTATGCGTCTTGTTTGTCTTGTCTGTCATCCTACCCAGCCTATCCTCCCTGATCATACCTACTCTCCTTCCCCATCCCATTCTCACCTAAAAATAAAAGAAAAAATGGGCAATCTGTTCCCTGAGAAATAACACTCCCCATACATAGCTGTCCATTTCGCACACGTGTCCACTGGACACATATAAACATTTCTAATTTGCATCACAACATACTATTATTGTCCTCACCCCTCTCTCAAGGTTGTGAGTGTCCAAATGTACCACCAAATATATTGCATATGCACAGCCGTTGCTGTAGAAGAAATGGACAGCTATGGTCCTTCCCTACTCTCTTCCTGCACATCCCTAGCTACCTTGCCTACTGTCTTTCCCTCTTTGTGCCCCTTTTTCACCACTTTCCTATCACCCCTTTTTTCTTTTCTTTTAAAAAAAATTAGCACTGGGGTAAGCGGGAGTAAGCACTTTTAAGCATCAATGAGTGGGTTTCAGCCTGTTTGCAGGGGGGTAAACACTGCCTACACAGGTTAAGCAGTCAAGAAGGTAACGGAGTGTAAGTAACTGTAACCAAAAGTAACCACTGCTTACCATCGCGCAAACCCACACACACCTGCTCACAACTGCTTAAAAGTGCCTTAATGACTCCGTATCCAACGGCCCTTGTTCTGCCCAGCAACAAAATAAATGGGCTCTGCAAGGCTCAAAACCAGGACCTTGCTCACCACAGCCAATGTGATTTATCACTAAGCCATGGTAGATATACAGACATCTGATGTTATCACAAACATATCATCCAGCACAGTCATTCAACAGTATAGGAAATGTATTTCATTATGTAGATGTATGTTTGTATGGTTATGTCCAGATATATATATATATATATATATATATATATATATATATATATATATATATATATACATATATATATATATATATATATATATATATATATATATATATATACATATATATATATAAATATATATATATATATATATATATATATATATGGTTTACTATCAAATGGTCGATTGCCACTCAATCGAACGTCGGATGGTCGACATCGGAAGGTCGGATATATCGAATGTCGAAGTCGAAATATCAATCTAGGAACGGTATTACCATGGGTTGAGGTAGGAGTATGTATTAGTCGTACCTACGAACTTCACCCTTACCTCGACCCATGGTGGAACCCATTTCGAGATTGCTTTCGATAAAACGGTTCGGCCTTCCGGTGTCGACCATCCGACATTCGATGAAGTGGCAATCGACCATTTGATAGTAAACCTATATATATATATATATATATATATATATATATATATATATATATATATATATATATATATTTATCAAGAACAATCCACGTGACAACAAAGCATTAAAAAAGAAGGAAAAGGAAAACACCAGCAACTCCTGTATTATGTAGTGGTGTGATCCTATGTAATATCAAGACTCCCTCAGACAGACATGTGTCATTAATACACGCAAATATTTGTACATTGCCCAAATACATTACTTTGAGCATTTTATTTACATTAACAAAACAGTTCCTGTCCAATCATTATGTGAGAACAGCACTCTTGCAAGGTGCTGTGTGCAACATCATCATCATTAAAAAGTTAAATAGGGTAACCATAGAGGGACCAGAAGTGTTGTGTGTACACTGGGGTCATCTGCATCACGTGTACCTGGAAACTTTAGGAGTCGTGCATACCAGGATCTTGTGCCTGAGAGAGGATTGAGGACAACAGTAGTATGCTGTGATGCAAATTAAAAAGGTTACATGTATCCAGTGGACACATGTGTGAAATGGACAGCTGTGTATGGGACAAAAGTTGTTCTGGGAGCAGATTGGTTCATAGGTTCATAGCTTCATAGGTTCATAGGTTCATAGGTTGGTACTAGGCTATCAGCCCTAGGGCCTATACAAGCCTAGCCATAACAATTCCCTGGCTATTTCTTCCCACATTATTTACTTTCCTGGACCCCTGTCTAGCAGGGCGAATGATGTGATCCCTGGGGTGAATTTCCTTTCTCCCATCCAATCGTCAAGGTTCCTCTTGAACAGGTCCAAAGAGGCACTCTGCTTGACATGTATGGGCAATCTATTCCAGAGTCTGTGGAGTCTCTGGGTCAGGAACCTATCCCTCCAGCATGTTTTGTTTATTGTGATGGCAAGGATTTGATCCCTGGAGTGTGTAGCTCTGAGGGATTGGGATTTCTTTAAGTGTAGCCTGTCCAACAGCTCTGGGTTTGACATGGCCTTGTATGTTAAGCAGAGATCGCCTCTGAGTAGATGATATGCGACAGAGTATAGCTGGAGTTTTTTAAGGCGGTCAGCGTAGGGCATTTGCTTTAGGCCTGTGATTCTTTTAGTGAGGTATTTCTGAGGCCTTTCCAGTTGTTGCAGATGTCTTGAGAGGTACATACCAAATGGGGCGTTGTATTCTATAATGGGTCTAATGAGGGATGAGTACAGTGGGACAATGACCTCCTTTTTCTGGATGAAAAGCCCTTCGTGATGAGGTGTGCCACATAGAAGGATTTCCTGACTGTTGTGGCGATGTGGTTATCGAAGGTGAGACCACTGTCCACCTGTGTCCCTAAGTCTCTTATCACACTTTCTGTGTTTAGTGTACTGCCACCTATATGGTAATTCATGGATACATGTTTTTTCCCAAAGGGATAACAATACATTTCTTGGCATTGAGCTTGAGCCCATGGCTCTGGCACCAAGCATCTGTTTCTGTAAGGCCCTTTTGTAGAGTATCCACATCATTTGGGGATTCAATAATGGCTCCCAGTTTGCAGTCATCTGCAAACTTTGTTAGCCAGAGTCCCTTAGTGTTGACCTGTACTTCAGAGAAGTAGATGCCAAACAAGAGCGGCCCCAGGACTGAACCCTGAGGTACTCCACTTGTCACTTGTCTGGAGTTGGATTTGGAGTCGGCTACTTTTACAGTGTGGGTTCTATCAGTAAGCCATTTAGCAACCCATTGGGTGACATAGGGATTAATGCCCAACTTAGTAAGTTTATCTATGATTCCAGAGTGGGGGATGGTGTCAAAGGCCTTGGCAAGGTCTAGATAGGCTGTGTGGACCACCTTACCCTTGTCAATGGCTCTGGAGACTGATTCAAAGAAATTAATCAGGTTCAGGAGACAAGATCGGCCCTTCACAAACCCAGACTGGGTGGGGTCCAGTGTTTGAAGGTTGCCAATGTCTTTGTTTATAAGTTCCATGATAATATGCTCCATGGCCTTGCAGATAAGGCTTGTCAGACTGATGGGACGGTAGTTTCCGGGATCCAAGTTGGATCCACCCTTGTGGATTGGGATAACTGTAGCTCTGCGCCACTCAGTGGGCACGAAACCTGAGGTGAGGTTATGATTAAACATGACACTTAGGTGAGGTGCCAGTTCATATTGTAGTTCATGTAGTACACAGCCCGGGATGTCATCTGGTCCCATGGATGCTGTATTCTTGGCTTTAGAGAGTGGATTTTGTACCTGTGTGGCCGTTATTACTGGAATTTGGCAATCTCCCGGTATTGAGATGGGCCATTTAGGGGATGAGAGGGGGGTGAAGTTGGCACTGAATCGATCTGCCAGGATATTGGCAATATCCTTCATATCAGTATATTTAATGACATTCTGTTTTAGCTCAGAGCAGATCTGAGCATTGCCATTTAGATTTTTGACATAGTTATAGAATGCTTTGTGGTTGTCTTTGGAATCTTTGGCAATTTTATTTTCGTAACTAGCTTTGGAGGATTTTATGAGGCATCTCAGTTTCTTACTGAGGCTAGTAAAGGAGTTTTTTACATCCTGGGATTTTCCTCTTTTCTGCAAAAGTTTCTTCCTTTTGTTGTAAAGTTTGTTTATGGCAGGGGACCACCAGATTGGCTTCCTTTTTTTGGATGAGAGCATTTTGGTTCTATTTGGGATGGCACGATTCATGCATGAGTGGATGTGCTCGTACAGAGCCTTAGTGTAGGATTCAACAGTTGAACTTTCAGTTCCCGTCTGAATGGGTGTCATGAAGTTTGTCACTTCTGACTTGAGTAGCATGAAGTTGGCTTTGGAGAAGTTTTTTATGGTGGTTTCTTTACGGGGGGGGTGGGGGTGGGATGTGGATGTTAAGGGTGATTAGCTTATGGTCAGACCTGACTAACGAGGGGGTGACCATAGGTATGGAGCATTGATTTCCCATGTTGGTAATGACCAGGTCTAGGATATTGGAGCCCCTGGTGGGACTATGGATTAGTTGATCCAGGGCGTTGGAATTTATGAATTCCAAGAACCGTTGGCAAAGGTGTTGGGACATGAGTAGTTTTCCCAGTTAATGGCAGGGTAGTTAAAATCACCCAGTATTAGGGTGTTTGGTTCTATCTTAATATTTTCCAGTATGTTTAGAAAGATGTAGTGAGAATCTTGGGGTATGGTGGGGGATCTGTAGCAAGCTACAATTTGGATTGCAGTCTTACCTAGTGTTAGTTGCACTTGGAGAATTTCAGACACATTGTGTTGGCCAACTAGCCTGGTGGTGTGAATATCCTTGGTGAATATTGACACTCCTCCACCTTTAGTGTTTCGGTCCTGGTTTGGTGGCCGAAAAGTGTGGTATGAGTTGTAGCCTGGTATTGCATTGGCCTGGTATTGCATTGGCCTTTTGTTTCCATTTTTGTAAGGTGAGAGTGGGATGTTGGGGAAGGAGAGTAGGTATACTCATGGAGGATAGGTTGGGTAAGATGACAGACAAGACAGCATACAGGGGTGGTATATGACACATGTGGGGGGGCACCTTGGACAGGGAGGGGTGTTTGGCAGTCACAAGCCCATGAGCCCCCAAATGGAAACAGTGGGACAGAGGTCTCCACCCATGGGCAGCCACCACTGCACCTTCACAGCCCCAAAGGTGGCTGTGCTGGGGGCTGCCTAGGAGGGGCAGGCTCACCCTCTAATTGTGCCACTCTGCCCTCAAGCAGGCGTAGCTGACCTCAAAACCCCTTATTGACCCCCCTACGCACCATGGCCTGGATTATACAATGACTGACAAGTTCTTGTTTGGACCTGCTCCCAGGGGGAGCAAGCCCCATCTTCAGTGGCAGTTCCACCAGAAGGTGGTGCAGAGCCAACAGAGGTGGAGGTCCAAGGCTGGGCCCCAGATGTGCTGGTGCCCGTTGCCATGGCCAGCTGAAGTGGGACATGTGATTCTTCCTCCAATCCCATACAGCCTATGGTGTTGCAGTTTTAACAAAGCTAAGGCTTAGTCATAGTCAACAGCATTCAGGATTACTTATAACAGCATGCATAGATATTACCATTAACCCAAGACAACAGATGCCATACATTTGCAGAGGGAGCACAACACATGCATATATACTGCATGACATCTGTCCAAAGTGTAGATGACTTGTGACTGCAGCTATGAAAAGTGGCCCATTATTGGCATGTCACTGTGATAACCTCAGACAGTGACTGTCATACCACTGTTTCATGTGACGTATGTCCAATCAGGGATGCAATGTCAGTAACTCTCATCACTGTCACCGTGTACTGACTGCAATCCTCACACTATGCTTCTTCAGTTCACAGATGTGTGTTCTGTGAGTAATACAAGAATCAAAGGGTTCCTCACACTGACCAGTCCACAGATGACCCTACAGATGGGGGTTTCCTCACAAACAGAGCACTGTGTTGTCAGTTATTAAAACATGCAGACTAGCCATTACCACACACAACCTGTTAAACTGGCGGTAGTCTGAATGAAGCATAGCTACACTAACATGCTCTAGTCATGTCTGGCACATCACCCTCCTGTCTTTAGGCCATTTTCCACAGTGTATGTTGTTTGAGGAATATCCAGATTTCATCTGTGATGCTGTTTACCAAACACCAGATCCGGGTTCCACTCACAGCAACTGTCATGGGCAAACACCAACATGATGTTGCTAGATATTGTACTGTGTTTCCATGCAATTGGCTATGGGAATGTCACCACAGCTGTTCCACATGCAATCAGCTAGAGGAGGACTGCAATAGACCTGATCATTACCATCACTTACAAAACACAAGCTGCTGCTGAGCAAGTGTACATCTCCACATCCACCAGAGAGTGTGTGCGAGGGACAGACAGAGGCAAAGTCAATCAGAGAAGGACTGGGAGACTAAAATCTAAGCATCTTTTGTCACACATCTACCAGTACAGGGGTTCAATCCCCCGACTGACTACCCATTACTATTGCAAGTGCATGCAGTTACTCCATGTGCTACATAGCTGATATGTTGGTGTGCTGTAAGAACATACATGTGTGCTGGTGAGTGACATCTGCAACAGAGATATAGTAGACATACATTAGGTGTAGCACACATGGCTGTCCACATGAACAGATGTCATTGTCAACACAGCCACACTCTCTAAGGGACTCAGACACATTGGCACACTTTGGCAGGCTTACAAATACACTTCCTAACTACTTAGTTTGCCACACTACAGTAATGCACAGGTATTACATGCACCACAGGGTAATCCTGAGGTTCTATGGGCTAGGGAATGTGAATGTGTCTGACATCAGTATGGCAATGGGAGTTATACTGGGTGTGACTGTGGTTGGGAACATCATATCCCACATGCAGACACAAGGTGCCAGTACTGGCATGCATGTGTGCATTGCTTCATGGGCATGTAGTAGTTGGCTATGCAAGATGGCTGTACAAGGCTGGGTGAGAGGTAATCCTTGGCATCAGGCCACCTGACAATGATCTGCAGTGTGGTTCAGGAGTGTAGTGTCTGCAATGTCCCACACAGATGGGTATTGTATTAACCATCCTGTCATCCTCATTACTATTGTGTGTGGCCATTGCTTTGCGATGCATGCCATGTCTGTGTTTGACAGTCCTTGACATGGACATTGCCTGGGATGTGCACGTCCCACATTAATGTACAGTGACATGTTTAAGTGTACCTGGTTTGCCATTATCAGATGTGCCAGTCCTGGCCTGGTGTGGCAGGACCTGCTAATAGACAGCAGGTTGACCCTACACCTGCATTGATAGCATGATACAGGTATTCCCTGGTGTGTGTCAGTGGCATCTGTCCATACAGGGCATGTGTGTAAGGCATTGTATGTCCTTTGTGGATCACATTTGTGGCACCACATATGTTGCAGGCGTCCAGTGGGGAACATAGTGAAGGTGCATTGTCCGCAATTATGGGCCTATTGTACTGGTGGACAAGGTGCCGTGCCCTCTGCAGCCCATTGCAATCACACCATGTTTACTACCTGTCAGCAATATGCAGGGTACAAGCAACATAGCAGGAGTTTTCTAGGCAAGTGTGTTTGAGTATGACACACAGGTTCAGATCGTATTCTGGGTAATGCACCTGCATTGATAGTAGGGTTGCTTACTTTGTTCACCAGGCCTTTTGCCAGATGTAGGGGTATAGCTTGCCAACCCAGTCTCTTGGCTGATTTAAATCTGTAATCATCGTGACGTGGACATTGTGACATATAATATGGTCACCATATAGGAAAACTACAAAAAACACTCCTCAACATGTCCAGTAGTTAGACACTCACAGCCACCTCCACACAGGATATGACTGACAAGTACACACACCTGCCATGTCTCAGAATAGAACTCCTACCTAACTACTTTATCACACTACAGCATTACGCACCTATAACACACATGACGGAGATTATTGAGCTACCCCATCCCCAAAGGTGTATTTCACAAGGAATGACATCAGCAGGTTTACCAAGGTAGGGCATATCAAATTTCCTACAAGTGAGTAGCCTAAAATGCATTGCTCACAAAACAGACAGTGAGACAAACACAAAACATCCACAACTGACATGTGTGGGTATAGAACCCATGACTAAAATCTATATCATACTACTGCATGGAGATGTTATAGGATGCACCATGGGGATTAGTAGGGATCTTGTTCCCCAAAGGTGTAGTTGACAAGGAATGACATTAGCAGGATTATCAAAGTAGGGCATTGTAAATGTCCTGCGAGTGAGTAGGCTATAATGCATTGCTCCCTACACAGACATTGAAACACACACAAAACATACATAACTGCCGTGGTTGTGGATGGAACCCTACCACAGTTCTAAATCACATTCCAGCAGTATGCAGTTACCTGCCGCACTACAGAGATTACTGGGTTACAACATTCCCAAAGCTGTATTTCTAGGTGGGTGAAATCAACAGCCTTGCCAAAGTTGAGTATATGAATTGTAAGGAGTGTGAGTACTCTAAAAAGCATTGTTCCCTTCTCAAGCAGTCAGACACACACAGTTAGGAAATGTGAAATTAGAACACCTACCAAACTAGTTTATCATACTACAGCATTACACAGTTACAGGACATGCTACAGAAATTACTAGGTTACAATAGTCCCAGAGTAGTATTTCTATGTGGGTGACATCAGCAAGATTGCCAAATGAATCATAGTGAGTGTGATTAGCCAAACATGCAACACTCTCTACACAGGAATAAGAACAGACACCAAAGAATTCACAACTCCCATGTGTGAGTCTAGAACCCATACCAGAATTCTATATATAACACAACAGCATTACACTTTTATAGCATACACGGGGTCCCCTTCACAAGATCGAATTTATGAATACTCGAAACTCATAAGCTCAAGCCCAAAATCTCAAGTTTTCATATACTCGAAATTGTGAAGGGGCACAAAAGGAAAGTAAAAAAAACACTTTTTCTAATGTTTTTGCAGGGGGGCTGTGCCCCCCTGCACCCCCTACACCCTCCCTACTTAAATATACCAACTCCAAGATCACACTACAGCAAAGGAGATGGAAATGTACCATTATGCGCTATATGCATAAGCGCTCAATGGGACACTTTCCGTTCCTCTGCTGAAGTGCTGTCATGAAACCTGCACATTAAGTATGGAACAGTACAGGGGGATCCAGCCTCCTAGAAAAAGGTAAGTAAAACCCTTAATCTAATTTTTTACACTTCCCGTTCACAATTTCGAGTTACTGAAACTCGAGATTTTGAACTCGATCTTATGAGTTTCGAGTTTTCAATAATTTGATCTTGTGAAGGGGAACCCATGCACCACTGAGATTGCGAGAGTACTCTCTTCCCAAAGGTGTACTCCCCAGTGATTGACATCAGCAGGCTTGACAATGTAGGGCATTTGAATTGTATTAAGTGTGACTGACCTAATTTCCACAATTAGTCTGTATGCATTAATCACTGTCCTGGCTGGACAAAATTACCCTACCTTTGCAGGTCATGAACCCAGGACATTGTACATTATAGTCAAAGTAACTAACCACTAAGACATCACAACAGTACATGAGACTGAGGTTTCACCACAGTAATCCCAGTATAGGCTAATCAAAGTGAACATGTGAAAGCAATGTATATACAGTTGTTCGTAAAAGACCTCCCCAAAGCCAGCTTCATTCTACACAAGGCAGAAGTGACAATGTTTGTGACACCCATGGAGACAGGAGCTGACAGTTCTACATATGAATCCTGTACTAAGGTACTGCATGAGCACATCCACTTGTGCATGATTCCTGACATCCCAAATGGAACCACAATGCTCACCTCCCAAATAAGCGAGCCACTCTGGTGGTCTCCTGCCATTAACAGAGTATACAACAGAAGATAGACACTGCTGAAGCGGAAAGGATACTCCAAGGATGCAAACAACTCCCTTACCAGCCACAATAAGAAGTTGAGATCTCCCATGGAATCCTCCAAAGCTGGTTATATAACTAAAATCACCACAGATTTCACAGACAACCACACACCATTCTATAGTTATGTCCTGAATCTAACAGGCAATGCTGAGACATACTCTGAGCTACAACATAATGGCATTACATAGATTGCTCCCACAGATTGTGCCAATATCCTGGCGGATTGGTTTAGTGCCACAGTCACCCACTGTCACCCCCAAAAGGGCCAAAGGCAATATGAACAGAGTTCCATTGGCCAGTAATCATGGTCATACAGGCAGAAACCGCACTATCCACAGCTAAGAATACATCATCCATGGGACAAGACTGTCATGTGTAATCATAACTTCGCATCAGGCCTGGTGCCCACTGAGTGGCGCACAGCTGCAGTTATCCCACTCCACAAGAGGAGATCCACCTTGGATCCCTGGAACTACTGTCACATCAGTGTGACGAGCCTGATCTGCATGGCCATAGAATGCATTATTAGAAAAGTTTGGCACACAGACATTGGCAACTCTCAAGCACTGGACCCCACACAGATTGGGCTCATGGAGGGCCAGTCTTGCCTCTTGAAATGGATTGTCTGCTTTGACTCAGTCTGCATAGCTGTAGAAGAGGGTAAGGCAGTTCACAACACCTATGTGGACCTTGCCAAGCCCTTCAATACCATACACCAGTCTGGAAACATAGATTAACACACTAATCCGGCCATACATCCCTATGCCACTAGATGGTTTGCCACATGGCTTACTGACAGAACCTAAACTGTAGGTGTAACTGTCTCCAAATCTATCCCCAGACAAGTGACAGGTGGAGTACCTCATGGTTCAGTCCTGAGACCACTGTTGCTTGAATTCTACATCTCTGTAGTACAGGCCAACAGCATGGGACTCTGCCTAACAAAGGCAACAGATGACTGCAAAATGGGAGTCATTATGAGCCTGACTGTACTGCATGATATGTTACTGATACCAGCCTGCCATCATACAGGTGGGATGGGGTACTGTTAACATCTTGTGGCCTTGTTGTGTAAGGTCCTGGTTATGGGATCTGCAACAGTTGATAGTGTATTGCAGGTCAGACATGTTTTGCTGTGGGGGGGGGGGGGTACCTATTTGTGCCTGTCAACCCATTCATGGTACATGTGGACATATATGTTTCTGCTATGTTCCTACCTTATCTACAGATGTATATCTGTATATACCTATATAGATATAAATATCTGCTTACATATATATATATCCACATATCTATATCTATCTATATATCTCTCCCTCTGTCTCTCTCTCTCTCTCTCTGTATGTATATATATATATATATATATATATATATATATATATATATATATATATATATATATATATATATATACATACATTTGTATCTGTGTAGACATTAATATAGTTTCACACACACATAGGTTCATAGGTTCGTAGGTTCATGCTAGGCTATCTGCCTTAGGGCATTTATAAGCCTAGCCAGAGTGTGTGTGGCTTTCACCACCCCTTAGGATGAGAATACTATACCCATTAGTTTGCTGTGCCTCTGTCCAGCAGTGACACAGAGATGATTCCTGGGGTAAACCTATGATCTCCCATCCACTCGTCAAGATTTCTCTTGAACAGAGTCAGTGAGGGGCTCTGCCTCACATGAACTGGGATTCTGTTCCATAGTGTAGGGAGTCTCTGGGTGATGAATCTGTCCCTCCAGCACGTCCTATTTATATCCGTGTTGAGGTTTAAGTCTCTTGCTCTCGTGGCACTGGTGGATTTGGATTTTTTGAGGTGGAGCATGTCCATTAATTCCGGGTTGGACATGGCCTTGTATGTCAGGCACAGATCACCTCTGAGCAGACGGTACGTGACTGAATAGAGCTGGAGTTTCTTCAGTCGAGCATCGTATGACATATGTTTGAGCCCCTTTATCCTTTTGGTGAGGAACTTTTGGGGTCTTTCCAACTGCTGCAGGTGTCGGGTAAGGTACATTCCGAATGGGGTGTTGTACTCAATCATTGGTCTGATAAGTGAAGAGTACAGGGGTACAATGACCTCTCCTGATCTGGATGTGAATCCCTTCATGATCAGGTGGGCAATGTAGAAGGTCTTCCTAACCACTTTGGCAATGTGAGTGTCAAAGAGAGGTTACTGTCAACTTGGGTCCCCAGGTCCCTGATAACTTCTTCCATGTTTAATGGATTACCACCTATGTGGTAATTAGGGGTTACCTTGTTTTTCCCAAAGGGTATGACTATACATTTTTGGCATTTAGCTTAAGGCCATGGCTCTGGCACCAGTTATCCATTTCTATGAGACCTCTCTGGAGGATGTCTGTGTCTGATGGAGTGTCAATTATGGTGCCCAGTTTGCAGTCATCTGCAAATTTTGTCAGCCACAATCCCCTATGTTTGCCTGAACTTCAGAAAATAAATGCCGAACAAGAGGGGCCCACGACTGAGCCCTGTGGGACACCGCTCGTGACCGGCTTAGAGTCTGACATGGCACCAGCAACTCTAACCCTGTGTGTTCTGTCCTTGAGCCAGTTTGCAACCCATCTTGTGACATATGGGTTTACATCTAAGCTGGTGAGCTTTTCTATGATGCCCGAGTGGGGTATTGTGTCAACGCTTTTGCTAGGTCAAGGTAGGCTGTGTGAACTGCCTTACCCTCATCAATGGCCTTAGTGACTGTTTCAAAAGTCGACCAAGTTCAAGAGGCAGGATCTGCCCTTGACAAAGCCAAATTGGGTAGGATCCAGTGTCTGTAGGTCCCCAATGTCTTTATTTATGAGTTCCATTATGATCCTCTCCATAGCTTTGCAGACAAGGCTCGTCAAGCTTATGGGGCAGTAATTTCCAGGGTCCGTAGAAGCACTGCCTTTGTGGAGTGGGACCACAGTTGCCGTACGCCATTCTTTGGGTAATGATCCTGTAGTAAGGCTAAGATTAAACAGCAGCCTTATGTGTGGGTTTAGTTCCTCATTGAGTTTGTGTAGCACAGAGCCTGGGACACCGTCCGGTCCCATTGATGCTGTGTTTTTTGCTTTAGAGAGAGCAGCTCTCACCTGGGCACCTGAGATGTTTGGGAGGCTAGACTCTGGTGGGATAGATATTTCTCCTTTGGGGGAGGGAGAAATTTGCACTGAACCTGTCTGCCAGTATGTTGGCAATGTCTGTGGGTTCAGTGATTTTTATCATTTTGGACTAATTCTGAGCATATCTGGGAGTTTCCACCCAGGTTTCTAACATAGCTAAAGAAGGCCTTATGATTGTCTTTTGTGTCATTAGCGATTTTTCTCTCAAAGTTGGCCTTGGATGATTTTATGAGTGATCGTAGTTTTTTGCTAGTATTGATCAGAGATGCCTTTCCTTTTAGGATTTTGCTCTGTCATGTAGTAGCTTTCTCCTCTTGTTGTAGAGTTTGTTTATGGCTGGGGTCCACCAGACCGGCCTGCCTTTGGTGGAAAGGGTCTTGATTTTATTAGGGATTGCTTGATCCATACATTCCTGGAGGTGCTCGTAGAAGGCATTTGTAAAGGTTTCAGCAGTGTGGGTTGTGGTTTCCACTGGCTCGGGGCCTTGAAGGATACCACTCCAGTCTTAAGAAGTGTGAAGTTTGCTTTTGAGAAGTTCTTCACTGTGGTCTTTTGCTGGGGGTGGGGCGGATGTGGATCTCCAATGAGATTAATTTATGGTCTGATCTCACCAATGAGGGATATACTTCTGGTGTGGAGCATTTTGTCCCCATGTTTGTGATGATCAGGTCTAGTATATTTTCTCCTCTTGTGGGGATGGTGACTAGTTGTTCCATAGCATTTGAGTTTATGAACTCCAGGAACCTTTGGGCTAGGGTGTTGGGGCTTGAGTAATGTTCCCAGTCTATGTTTGGGTAGTTGAAGTCACCCAATATGATGGTGCTTGGAGAGACATTCATACTCTCCAGTGTCTTCAGGAAGGCTGTGTGGGTTTCCTGAGTTTGAGAAGGTGGTCTGTAGCATGCTACAAACTGTAGGGCAGTTTTACCTATGGTTAATTGCACCTGGATGGTCTCCGATGCGTCGTGCATGTTAGAATACATACTCTATACTGTTTAATGACTGGGCCAGATGATATGTTTGTGAATACAGCAGGGTTATGCATATCAGAGGTGGCTTAGAGGTAAACCACTTTGGCTCTGGTGTGCATGGGCCTGGGTTTAAGACTAACAGAGGTTGTTTATGTTGTTGCTAGGCAGACCAAGGGCCGATGGATATAGAGTGATTAAAGCACTCTAAAGCAGTTGTAAGCATGTTGTCAGGCATGGTATGTCTGTTGTGAGTCACATGTGAAGGCACCAGTTCTACTTGAAACCATTGAATGTTCAGAACATCGAAGTTCTGATCATCGAGACCAGAACATCAAAGGTTCAAAGTGAACCACAGAAAAAGAAATAAACATTCAAAAACTATTTTATGTAGGGGGGCTTCACCCCCTGAACCCCCCACACCCCCCTACTTTAATATTCCAACTTGATCGGTTAAAAAAACTCCAGCTCTACTCAGCTCTACTCAGTTGCATACCGCCTACTTCGAGGGGATCTATGCCTGACATACAAAGCTATGTCAAATCCAGAATTAATGGACATGCTCCACCTCAGTAAATCTAAATCCCTTAGAGCCACACGCTCAAGGGACTTGAACCTCAGCACAGAAATAAATAGAACTTGCTGGAGGGACAGGTTCATAACCCAGAGGCTCCCTTCGCTCTGGAATAGAATTCCAGTTCATGTGCGGTTGAGCACCTCACTGAATCTCTTCAAGAAGAATCTCAATAAGTGGATGGGGGATCGTAGGTTTGTCCCAGGGATTACTCCTGTGTCACTATTAGACAGAGGCACAGTAAACTAAACCTTAAAAAGGGCACAGTATACTCAAATCAAGGGGTGGCGTAAGCCATACAGAATCGGGCTAGGCTTATAATTGCCCCAGGGCAGATAGCCTAGTATGAACCTATGAACCTATGAACTCCGAGATCGCATTACAGTGGGGTAAGGGAAATTTCCCATTTACTGCTATATGCGGTAGCACTAAACGGGAGATTTCCCGTACCCTATCTGCAATGCCAATACTCAGATGGCACACACACACACACACACACACACACACACACACACACACACACACACACACACACACACACACACACACGCACACACAACATGCAGGGCACCTTGCTGCCCTGCATATACATCCAAAAGTTTACATTTTTACTTATCTGGCACTTCCACTTTGAGCCTCCGATGTTCTGAACATCGATGTTCTGGTCTCGATGATCAGAACTTCGATGTTCTGAACATTCGATGGTTTCAAGTGGAAATGAAGGCACCATAGGTGGTGCAAGTGTCCATTGGGGAACATGATGGAGGTGCACTGTGTGCATGTACGTGCATATTGGACAGATGGCCAGGGTGACATGCCCTCTGCAGCCTACTGCTATCACTGCATAGTTACTATCAGTGGCCAATATTCAGTGTACTACCCACATATTGGCTGTTGCCTAGGCATGTGTGTGCGTATGACACATGGGTTGAGTATGTGCTCTGGGTAATAGTGGGGTTGCTAACTGTGATTGGCTGGCCTTGATGCCACATGTATGGGTATGGCTTTGCACCCCAGCCTCACAGCTAATGTACATCTGTTATCCCTGTATGGTTGACATTGTGATATAGAGTACGACCAACATAAAATATATGCAAAACCCCCTCCACATTGCCCACAGGTGTCACACACTTACAACCACCACTACAGAGGATACAAGTCACACACACACCTGTTATATTTAGTACTTGAACCCTTACCTAACTAGTTTCTTACACTACAGCAGTACGCAGTTATAACATGCACCACAGACATTACTGAAGTACTTCTTCCCCAAAGGTGTATGTCACAATGAATGACATCAGCAGGATTACCAAAGAATGGAATTTCAAGTGTACTGCGAGTGGTACATGTCTTTTAACTGTGTGTACCCGCTGCTTACTGTCACAAAAACACATTTACACCCACTTAAAAGTGCCTTATTCAGTCCTAAATAACATTATTAACAACCCTTGCAGGTCTTGAATGCTGGACCATGCACACCATGGTCACTGGACTTGCCACTAAGCCATATGGGTTGTATACATGTTTCATGCTTTTTATAATACACATTTTACTACAGGTATTCCACAATACTGAAAACAAATGGGACAGTCACCTTGTGTACATATGTACAGTACCCTTGAATGTACTGTACTCTGTGAAACAACATAGACAATTCTACATATGTACAACTGTTATAAATAAATACTAAATACATATATGCACTTACGGGATGTACACACACACACACACACACACACACACACACATATATATATATATATATATATATATATATATATATATATATATATACACACAGACACAGCTATAGCCATATATAAACATGTCTGAACACCCTTTGTGACACAGAAGAGTTCCAAAGGAATTGACGTGTACACAAAACAGAGGCAACTATTGTATTATAACATTTAAATCTTAATCAGTTCACCAGAGAAGGGATGGTTGTTGTGTATGTGGAGTTTGGGGTGGGGAATGATGGCTAAGGAAATATACCCCAGGGATTGTAGAGTTTGGGTGGGGGAATGATGGTTATGGAAATACTCCCCGGGGACCACTTCTGTGTCACTGCTCAGCAGTGGCACAGGAAAATAACATACCCAACAGTAGTCGTTCTTGACTGTCTATTCTTTTCTATTCCTAACTATGTAATAATTTGTAGACGCCATTCACCACAGATGACTACCATGGTGTGCAGCAAGTTAAAAGACAAAACACATGTGTATGCCTGGCTACAGGGTAGTCACACACACACAAACACACACACACTTGCCAGTATTGTTCTTACAAGTCTTGCCCCTGTAAAGGTAACTAGTAGAGTGGTATGCAGTTGGGGTATGTGCCACAGAACCCATACACTTACACTTAATCTGCTTCTGCTTCTGAGCTGGGTGACATCACAGGACAGTTACTTGCAGTGGGGAGGGGTGAAAAGGGTGGTTTAGCAGATGACAAGGATAAAGGCCAGTGCAAAAGGTGATTTCTCTTTATAGCAGTAAAACCCACTGTCATGACAGGATGCAGACACAAATACACACACACTCAGGAATTTGTTGACACACACACACACACACACACACACACAGTTGTCAGTGGTGGAATCAGAACTCCTGCCTATCTACAGATCACTATTACAGTACCACACAGTTACGAGATGCACCACAGAGGTTACACATTTCAAGGCAGTCAGAATTCCCTTCTAAGATTGAGGACATCAACAGGGATACTGACAGTTAAGATGTACATAGCTGTAAACCTGTGTGTTTAAAGTAGGAGTCCATTACAACCTGTATGCACAAACAAGACACATTATCTGCAGGTAAGACATAGGTAGGCCTGAGAAGAATAGTTATAGCAGAACAAGCCCTGAACTGGAGTATGCCCATCTGTGGAATGGACAACTACTATCACTATACAGGGTTACAGTGGGCATGCTCATACACATAGAATTACAGGACTTGTTTGGATGCATTGACTCCAATTACACAAGGTGACAGTGGGCATGCTCATACACTTAGTAGCACAGGGCTGTTTGAGATGCACTCTGATTCTAACCACAGAAGACCACAGCGGGCATGCTCATACACTTATATGTACAGAACACATTGTAATGGACTCATATTGTAAACACACAGGTTTAGAGCTATGTACATCTTAACTGTCAGTATATATGCACATCATACAGGTTTACTACCAGATACCTGTATGTGGCCCGTAAATGATATATCTGCGTCTGTGCTGTGTGATACACATGCATACATGTACATGAAGTACTGCCATATATATGTGAAGTATACACAATCATGCATATCTGGAAGTGACAGACAATTGGTTAACTGGGACACACAGGTGGATGCAAAGTACAGCATGTGCCACTCACATTGCTGCCCTGAAAGGTATACATTGATATTAGGTTGTGGACAGTGGCATTATACTTGGAACAGTGGCATGTGCAAGCATAATATGTGTGCCCCATTGTCTAATGGTACTGAGGTGCAGGTGTCAAGATGACCTCTCCCGGGTGTGTTAATATTTGTCATTATTAGCAGGACTGCTCCACTAAGTATATCTGACATTGGTTATCTACACAATGTCTGCTGCTGTCTGTCACCTTAGATGTAACATTTGATACCAAGCACAATACTGCCACTTGCAGTGATGTCATGGTACAAGAGGTAACTGCTTGACCAAAACAATGAGCCAATGCCCCTGCTGTAATTATGAGGTTGTCCAGTGTCTGTCATTCTGGGATGATATGACTGAAAGAAGACAAGCCTTTGTCACAGATCACATGCATTCATGATTCAAGGGAGTGTGAATAATACCTAGGTCACATTTACCCATATACTGCCATTCCAAAGCAAATGTCCTAAACACAGAAGTAACAGCCTGACACCTACAAGACAATTGCATTGTATGCTTATGCTAACCAGTGCTAGATTGTGGTTTTCGTAATCCATTTGCTCAATGTAGAACCTACAATGGGGAATACTGACATCTGTGCAGTGAGGAAAACCTGGCTGAAGGCTCTGTAGTGCACAATAGCACTACCACCATATAACTCAGATCCAGGCATGTGGGCCATAACACTGGTACAGACCACTCCAGGTGGTGGTATCCACATATTCATAAAGGCTACTCACACATAAAGGCCACTACTCCAACATAATTCATCACGGATGAGTCAGGTACAGGTGACAGTGGCAAAAACTGCATTCTAGGTCGTATCCTCATATACATCCACCAACATGTCCTCAGACTAAATATAGTATGAAATATTATGGTACAACACCTAATAACCTTTGACTGGTGGACTGTACCTAGCCCTACATCAACTGTGCAAAGTACCCATGTACCGACACAGTTGCATAATGTGTTATGCAATGCAATAATACCACTGTTTGTAACCAGGTCAGTTGTACACATACCAGAGTCCCTCAGATGTTGTCAGCATTAACACAGTTGACTGTTGCTGTATACCAGTAAACAACACCCTCATGGATGGATATGACCTAGATGTATCTGCCCTGGATATGTACATCCCACACTCATACAACATACATGAAAATACTACAGCTGTTGTTTTTTGTTCATACAGGTGGCTACATTCATTACACACATGCACATGGAAGATAGGTCCATGGCTGCTGAATGCTAACAGTATATAAGGTTTGATATCTATGTTGACAGAGGTAATATTCCCTCTCTACTGGTCACCCATGACACTTATCATATCATACAATGATCCATGTGGCATGTATGTCATTAGACAGGTCCACCAAATGCAATGCCTACAAACTTACCCAAATAACAGGATCATAGGACCTACACACATGGCCTGTATTGACAGACTCACGGAAATTCAGCTATGCTCTGTATGTTCTGAGTAGTTTCAGGTGATATGTCCATGACATGTACAGCCATGTGTGACCCACAGCTCCTACATATACCCCATGTCAACAATTGCAAGCCGTGCATGCTGTATGCTGTCTGGACATTAACCTTACTACCACAATAGCCAGAACTTGCTGGGGTGAGATGTTTATAAGCCACGGACCTCGTACGTGCTTGAAAAAGTGTAATGCCTAGCTCAAACAAAGAAAATTGCTGGGACTCTTCCAGTAATCATTAGGTGTGTGTGGCAAATATGATGTGCATGTTGCAAATATGATGTGCTCACTGTTGACCATTACATTGCCCTGGCTTCACAGTGGAACTGTCAACTAACAATTTGTGGGATCATGACATGGACTATTGCTGTGTGTGTGTCTTGCTGATATGTGCTGTTGGCATAAATGTAAACTTAGCTACTCAGTAAAGGTGGTTGTGTGTCCTACCAGTACATGAATACAACATCCATTATGGTGTAATGCTCAGCTAGGTTTCACACATGGTGTGTTGAAGATGTGGAATATATCCTCTTGACCTGCTAGTCCACTTACTGATGGAGACTGCATATGTGTACATGTATTGATGTGTGTTTAGATTTCATGCATGTGCAGTGTCTGATGTTTGAAGGTGACTGTTGTCTTAGTACATTTTGCAGTTGTAATGCAGCCTCAACAATGCCAAGTGCATATGGTGATATGCTCATAGTACAGTAAGCTGTATTTTAGTTATGGACAGATGTTTGGACACAACTACTAAGTGGTGGGGCTACTTTGCAGATGAATGATTACTGAGGACAGCTCACAGGTGTATTACAACCATTCCTACAGTAACATGTGTAACTGCTAAGCTATGGTTTTGTTAATTGAAGGGGAAGACACACAACATAGAATGCAGTATGGGTGACACTGAAGGCAAACCTCTTGACACCTGTAACACTAACACCTTCCCTGCGCATATATTGTGCATACATCAGCACAGTTGGCAAAGGAAAGAGTCAGTATGCTTCATAGCACATTCGATAGTGCTGTAACTCTGTAATACCTATCATGAAATAGGCAGGTGTTTGATTCACAGTACTGGCATGTGTGGGTGTGTGTGTGTCCATATATGTCATGTATGGTGGGGAATACATCCCAAATGGTTTTCACTCTCCTGTACACTGTTGTAGACATCTGTAAAGAGTGAAGTGTAAAAAGCAAGACATAGGCAGGGGTTTGAATCTCACACATGTCAAGTGTCTGTATGTGTGTGACATAGGTGTATATCTTTGTGAATGACAGTGTGTGTGTGTGTGTGTGTGTGTGTGTGTGTGTGTGTGTGTGTGTGTGTGTGTGTGTGTGTGTGTGTGTGTGTGTGTGTGTGTGTGTATGGCTGTCTGTTCCCTGGAGTGAGGCTGTATTTTACCATAGTGAAATGATAAGACCCCCTCCCCCCATCCACTCAATGCAATCTAGTATCCCTGTTGATGTCATCAGTCTTAGAAGGGCATTCTAACTGCCTGTAAATGTGTATGCCCTGGTGTGAGGCTTGTTGTTCTATAGCCTACTGATGAACACCTCTCCCCACATACACTCACCACAATCTAGTATCCCTGTTGATGTCCTTGATCTTAGGCCATTCTAACTACGATTACATGTGTAATCTCTGTGGTGCATCTTGTAATTGTGTAGTACTATAATGATGATTTGCACATAGGCAGGGGTTCTCCTCCTAACACTGGAAACTGTGTATGTGTTACTGTGTCCGTAAATCCCTGAGTGTGTGGGTGTCATGAGAGTGGGTATTACTGCTTCCCAATGAAAAAACACATTTTCCACTGGCCTTTACCCTTGTCACCTGTTAAGCTAGTCTTTTACCTCCTCCCCTCTCCAGGTAACTTTACCTGTGATGTCAACAACTATGGATGTGATGGCTCTGGCCACAGTAGCTTACTGCACAGCTATCATGCTCTTGGATCATTAGATCAGTAAACATGTTTGAAACTTGGGAGATTATAACTGTGATGTGGAAGCTACAAAGTGCATACAAGTATTGTCATGCAGACCTGTGAGTAGTCTACATTTACATATGGGACACTAACTGCAAACACTGACATCCCCCGGCACATGCAATTACACCTGAAAGAGGAATGCAGAACATCAAGATCAACATGCCGTTACTGTTGTTACACATGATACATAATGTCGAAAGTACAAAATGCATTCTAAAACTGTAGTACATGGTATGTCTGCTGCCTGCCAACACTACTCAACAATGGTAATCTACAGTTGTCTTCCTAGTATGTTCACCCTGTGTATCAGACCATATGAGCATGTCCCTGCACCTATGGTGTGGATGATAGGGATGCGGCACAGGCATCATCATATGCACAGGGTGATAATGTTTGCCAGAGGCCTAGGCTGCACCATTGGATGATATCATGTTTGTAGGTTAGGGCCTTTTATCTCATTGGGCATGTGTGGATGTTATGCGTGTGTGTGTTGAGGTGCCCTACATTTGTTTCTGGTGTGTGTGTGTGTGTGTGTGTGTGTGTGTATGTATGCACACAGGTGTGGTATGTGGCTGGCCTACACAGGGGTATTATTGACAGCTGCAGACTGTACAGGGCAGTCTTTACAGTTCACGGTGTCTGGCCATGGCCACATGACCTGCGACTGCCAAGGGTTGCATGGCCACTACCAGGCAGAGGTTCAGATTGGGTACTGTCTGATGACACATGTCCACTTGAACCATGTCCTGTTGGGACCATCCAGGACCATGTGCACGTGGCCTGCTGTGTCCTGGTGTGGACAGCACAGCACCTGCTGCACTGCTGCTGCTACCGCCACTATGGGAGCGGGCATGTGAAGTAGCATGTTCATGTAGACCTTCAACAGGTGAAGTAGCTGGCCTACGTCCATGTGTCCGATGCCTCACTTCTACCAGATGTTCTAGCACAGACATTCCATGCTCGAAGATTGACATGCCATGGTCAAGGACTCCCACCATGTCACCCAATCGTCTATCCAAAATATCTACAAGATGATGGTGAGCGTTTGCAATTGCCTGGATGTTGTCAGTTAAAGAATGGGCAGCAGCCTTCAGATGCTCAGACCTTCTCTGTTGTGCCATTCAGCATGTGCCTGTGCCTCCATTACAGCCTGAAACATGTGTCTGGTGACACCAGCTGATGTGCTATGTCTTGCAGGGGCTTGTTGGCCAGAAGTCCTCCTACGAGCAGCCCTGGGCACATGCCTGTGTGGGACATCGCCAGTCAGTTGAATGGGATCATGGTGTGCAGGCACACCTTCCATAGTCTCCACACATTCCTGTTCCATGCTAACACCCACCAACTGTCCTTCCACTATGGCCACTTGTGATGGGGTATGTGTAGGCATGAGAACTGTGTTTGGGGATGAGGAGTATACAGGTGGAATGGCAACCGATGGCACAGATTTAGCCCCTGACAACCCTGCCCATGCCTCAATCATTCTTTCATCATCACTGCTAGAGTCTGTGGGGACACTAACATCAGGTGGATTGCAGGAGGGCAACACACCTACATCAACACCTGTGAGGGGCAGACAAGAACTGTACATTACAAGTTATACACCACAGTACAGACACACAGAGACAGACACACAGAGACAAACAGAGACATACAGAGACAGACAGACACAGACAGACACAGAGACACATGATATGGCACCCAATGGCATGCAACATGCATGTGATATGGCAAAAGGCATTCAGCTTAGACAATTATAGTGGTAGTTATCATACATCCCTGTGTTGCACACAACAGCATGCATGTGTTATAGCAGAAGGCATGTACCTTACACAATTATAGTAGTAGTTAGCATACATCCCTGTGCTGTACCATTTGTGTTAGTAGGTTATGCCCCAAACCTGCAACACAATGCATGCACTCTGCACTGTTGCACCACAATGCCATGTTTTGTGCAACATACCCCACATTTTAACAGACCATAGCTGAGCTGTGTACATCTGCCACCGATGCTTTGTGTTGGCCACTGCCCTTATGTGTGAGGACATGAGCAGAAGGGTATGTTGAGTGAATACCATGTTTGTCTGAGCCCTAGCTTGCATATCTCCCCCAAAGCAGTGCATGTCTGTTCAACATTATTCTGCGTACCCCTGAGATGAATCTACAAACAATTTGCATGTGGCTGTACATACATGTTTGACATGGCTGTCCCTACTTTGCTATGGTGCCACAGACCAGCACAGGTTAACAGTGCACCAGCCTGATGTGTGGCATATGACCTTGCCAATTACATGTAGTATGACATGTCTTCTGCTGAAGTGTTGAATGATATGCATACATGTTTAACACAATGGTGTCCTTTCAAATATACAGTGAGGTAATGGTGTCCCAGTGCAGGGACGTGTTATACTAAGATGGACCTTCAGCTGACGCAATGTTGCCAGTCCACCCGACAGATATACAGTGACATACTGCACATTAAGCTGATGTGCATAGCCATTGCAGGACATCATGTGGCTTCACTATTGCTATACAGTGTGAGTTACAGACACAATTCATAGCCATGAATATGTTCAGATACAATACATATGTAATGTGGAATGTGACCCATGTCACTGAGGTGTATACATACTAAACCCTAATGTGGAATGTGTGACACATGTCACTGAAGGGTATACAGATGACACCCCTGCACATCTGCAACCACATTGCTGATGTCTGGCAACAATCCCCAGACATGGCTAACTTAGCAGTACTCCATGTCCCACATGCCATCTTTGTACCTCACACACATGAGGAGCAACCATGACAGTGATGTCTGACACCAGCAAGGTGAATGTACTGTATGTGTGGCCTGATGTGGTTGTATGTGTATGGTGTGCAACACATGTATGCATTTGGATATTGAATAGGTGAAAGCTTTCATGTCATGACACACTCAAGATGTTCAAGACATGTTATGTGGTGGTTTGATGTCATGCCTACACATGCTGTGCACAGGCCTGTATGATGTTTAGTGTGTCACATCTGCAATATCACCATTACACAAAGGCCATAGTTGTATTTTGTCGAGCCAATGTACAACAGGGTGTACACACATGTACATCCCTTCTGCTGTGTGTGTTGCTTCATGTCTCTTGCCATCCTCCATGGCCATGTGTAACCATGTTTTGTCCAATGGTTGTGATGGGCATCTATTTCATATGTCAGTATTGTCCCATATGACATATACCCGTAGATGTCATATGCTCCACTGGGGACAGGGTTATGCAGACAAAGGGTGGTATGTTTGGGATGTGAGATATCATGTTTTGCAGGATAGGTAACCAGTGTTGCAGTCAGCCCACAAAATGTCATGGACATGTCAGATAGCACATGACATTGTGTGACATTCATAGCAAGGGTATAATCCACAAGGGTGAATCCTGTGGGCTGGTCATACTCCAGCTCCAAAACATTTAGACTGTGTGCACACATATGCTCTCTGTATAGTACTGTTTGTATTCTCCTCATGTGTAATGATGATCTGTAGTACATGTCCCTACAGTGAACCACACCTCCACCATTGTATTTACAGCTGTCTACACATTTGGCAATGACAGTTTGTAAGGTTTAGTGTAGGTGTTTCATATAGTCTTCAATTATTCCACATAGGTAACCACTGTGATGCATTGCAGGTCTGACCTGTATATATTAACAGGACCACCATACATTATGTGTACATGTGTTAAATGTCCACATGGCAGATAGCATGCAATTAATATGATCTGTGCATTATCAAGCCTAATAAATGATAACAATCTCACCTGCAAAAAGCTGCTGTCACTGTGAAATGTCAGAGGTACCTAAATAGGAGTGTCACAGCAGTAAGATCATTAACCACACCTGTGTGATAGCTACAGGGTGCAATGTGCATGTTAGCACATAAGCCAGTACAATAGACTATACTATGGAGTATGCACATCTTTGCATACATAGAGTAGCAAACTATAGTATGTGGCATGTGTGCATACATGCCTTGCATATGATGTTACATTAAATATTGTACAGTAACACATGTAACTATATTAAATATAGTTGTGTTATATGTGCAGTAGTGACTTACCAGGCAACTCCTGGCTCAGTGGTTGTGAGACATCCACCTCCACAATACCAGCTAAAGCTTGTGGATGGAGTTCTGCAGGTGTCCCCAGGTTGGCCAGTAGCTCCTCAGTACGTGTGAGTGGGGGATGGGTGAGTGCCCCCCCACCTGTTGCAGCTTGTTCCCTGGTGATTGCATTTGCATGCTGTTTCGCCCATCTAATGAGGTCAGTGCAGTGTCGACGGACCTGCTGATAGGTGTGATTGTGGCCACCAACATCATTTACCCTGCTGTGAAGTTCCTCCCACTGAGCAACCTGGCGCTGTGCATCCTGTGGCACATGGCCGAAGAGTGTTTCATGGTTGTCAAAGAGGTATGGAATGAGGACCTCATCCTCCATGCAGGTGTATGGTGGCAGCCTGGCACGTGGCATACCTGGAAGACATAATGATGGAGACAGGTCACAGTAACTCAGAGAAGTAGAGAAGTACAGCTGCACATACATGTGTATCATATTTATTATGACTACAAATATGTCTTTGCAAATCTGCATGACACTAACACCACTGACATGTTTAACTCACACACATTTGATACTTACTGGTGATTTGATGTTATCACCATATATGTGTGTGTCAAGTGATGACATTTCTCATACTCCATGTGGATGTTGTCTTGATGTGGGCATGTCTGTTTGCCTGTACTGGTGTCTTTACCTATCAGCACATGCCTGGATGTGTTCACATTAATGCAAGAGACCTTAATGCTGTGTATATGTCACATATATAGTCATACACAGCCTTAAGGGACATGACCTGTGACCCTGCAGAGTTGCTCACGGAAAGTTTTACATGTATGTGTTTTGCCATATACATCTACATGGCACTGTACAGCAGTATAGCATCCTGCCATGTATTACCTGTTTTGCACATGTGAACCACACGAGACAATGCCTAGCTTGATGGTATTTGCAGGGTTGGATATCAACTGTAGCATGTATGGTCATAGTGAGCTAGTAGGCTATATGCCCTGGGCCATTTATGAGCCTAGACTGAAAGGTTACCTAGCTGTAGCCAACAGACAGGTAACTGTCAGTGGCCAGTTCAAGCAGTGCCACAGAACTGATCCACAGAGTTACTGATATATTTGCCATGCGGTCATCATACCATGTCTCAAAGAGGGGCAATGTGCAGCTTTGCTGGACAGGGATGCATAGTATGGCAGGGGTATGTAAAGTGTATGGTTAAGGGATCTGTCAGGCATGTTATGATCCTTGTACTAGAAAGGTGGATATCCATGAAGTATGTGTTTATTTGAAATCAGGATGTGTAAGTGTACCATGTCCAACATCTCTGGGTTGGACATGGCTTTATTCAGGGTAGGCATCATGCTACATAGGGGAGCTAGGGTTTGGGAAGGCCGGTGTAGGCCATCTGAACATGGCAAATAACCCTTAAAGGAAATATGTGATCTATTATGGGTCACTTGAGTGTTGAGTATGGCTGAACAATGATCTCTGTATTCATGGATGGCACCCTGTCATGATTAGGGTTGCCACTTATGACTACCTAACTGGTGTGGTGAAGTGACTATCAAAGGAAAGACTACTGTCCAGCTGCATCCCATACACACACAGTTTCCATTATGTTGACCGCTGCCTAGGTGGTAGTTCATGGGTACAGGGTTTTTAACATAGGGGATGACAATGTAATACTTAGCTGTGAGATTGTGGCCATACATCTCACACCACACATCTGACCCACAAATGGTCTTCGGTCTGTTGCCCGCAGCACTCATTGAGTCAGCTATTCTTCCTAGTTCATAGTTATTTGCAAACTTCAATAGGCAGATGCCTTCTGTGTTAGTCTGTGTGGTATAGATAACAAAGAGGGGGAATATCAGGAATGAACCTTGTATTACTGTAGCTGGCACTGGTTTGATGTGCATGTATTAGTCAGACATCATCTGTAGTGTTGGTTCTGCCAGCAGTCCAGTTGCCAACCAATCCTGTGACAGAGGAATATACACCTAGTTTATTGAGTGTAGCTGGAACACAGTATGGGTGATGGTGTCCTAAGACCTGGCAAGGTCATGATATGCTGTGTGAATCAATCTTACTGTCATCTCCAACAGTACTGACTACATCAAATAAGTTGATCAAGGTTCATGGCCTTACAGACCAGAATCAGCAGGGTAGTAGTGCACTATTTCCCATTATCAGTGGTGTCTCCCCCTTTGTGGAGTGTGATAACCGTTGCTGTGCACCATTCAGTGTGTACACAGCCTGACATGAAGCTATGATTGAACATGATGTTTATGTGGAGAGCAAATTGTTATGACATTTGTGTAAAATACACCCTGGGATGTTGACAGGTCCCATGCAAGCTGTATGTATGGCTTTAGAGAGTGCAGCTTGTACCTACATAGCTGTTATTACAATGGCTCTTTAGTGTACATGGATATATAAATATGTGTACCTGTTGGGGGGAGGTGAGAGTGGGTTTAGGTTATCCAAGACCATATCTGGATGAACAAGTGCTATTTCTGTAGGTGCAGTACTTCTCATGCCATAGTGCTGTGAAGCACGACAGGTCTTGTTGCTGCAATTATGATTCATGGCACAGCTATAGAATGCTCTGTGGTTGGCCTCATAATATGTGGCTAATTAGTTTCACGGTAGCTTTGTGTGGTTTTATATGGTGTATCTGTATCTTACTGAGGCTGACCAGGGATCACCTCCACTCATGTGTGTTCACAGTTTCTACCTTCTGTGGTACAGTTTAAGGCAGGGTACCACCAGTTTGCCTTCCTGTTTGTGTTTGGTTGAATCTTGGTTCTGTTTCAATAGCACAATCACTGCACTTATGTGAGTGCTTAAAGTGCATTTGTGTAGGATTCAGCATTTGCACATGCATTGTCCATTTGCATGGGTCCCATGACAGTCACCACTTCGCTCTTAAGAAGCATAACATTGGCTTTGGAGACTGACAATGTGTAGGATACTGTTAGCCCTGTTTATGTGACTATGGTGATCCAGGTCATTGGGGTTAATGAAATCCAACATGCATTGAGCACAGGTGTTGGTACATGAGGAGTCTTCCCAGTTCTTAATGGGATAATTGAGAGTAGCCATTATTATAGTTTTCTGTCTCAAACCTAATATTCCCCATTACAGCACAATATGACAGTTGGGAATTCTGACACATGGTGGGTGATCTGTCACAAGGTGCAATTTGGATTCCACTTTGGCACAAAGGTAGTTTTTCAGCATAATCCATCTGAAGTTATGCAAGCAAAACTACTGTGGGGGTGTAGATATCCTTCAGGAATATGGACACACCTGTGGCCTGTGTGTTTCAATAAAGGATAATGGCCAAGAGGTGAGGTATGTGTTATAACATGGTCATGCAGGGGTGCTCTCTGGAGCATTGAACAATATCTCAGTCGCTGCACAGATATGTTCTCCGTGTTAAGGATTGACGTAAGTGAGTCCATACTGAGTTTCTGAAATGCATAATTGAGTAGCAAGACCTGCAGTTTATTGCTTGGCTGTCGCTGTTACAGCAGTGGACTTTCACTTGAACTTTGCATGATGAAGGCACTATAGGGGAAGCATGAGCTCTAGCCAGTATCCAGATTCCCAGGGGTGACAGGTGCAGGCCCTGTCTGGCAAAGCATCATGGTCTGTCAACCATGTTATCCCAGACAGAGAGATACTGGATACCCTTTGAATTACACCAGTACATTAGACAATTTTGAAATACAATCCTTTTGTCCC